>NW_026780717.1:0-205000 GCF_030144855.1 Hypanus sabinus | reverse complement strand
CACCGACGAACCACATATGGATTTTAACGTTTATCCTTCCTGCGCAGTAACTCGAAGTATGGCTAAAAAGTCTGCCGACGCAGACGGTTCTGTGCAGCATGATTCTGATACCCATGATAGCCAAAATCGGGATTCAGGTTATGATGACTTGTCAGGGACTTTTCTGCCTTCATTGTTTCAACAGGATTCAGGTAGTAAGCCTGATGAGGAAGATTTATGCCCGCCTCGGAAGGAGTTTATAGCAGAACAGAACCGAGACCCTGAGATTGAAGCTTTGAAAGAAACAGCTGTCTCAGATGATGAGATTAAGGAAGTGTCAGTAGGGTATTATCTCAAGGACGGAGTGTTAATGAGGAGGTGAGGGCCTCCTGCTATTCCAGCGAGTGAGGAATGGGGAATTGTTCACCAAGTTGTAGTTCCTAAAGTTTATAAGGCTGAAGTTTTTATGTGGCCCACAGTATGCCCTTAGGTCGCCTTTTTGGAGTGAATAAAACTGTAAACAGGATTATGAAATAATTCTACTAATTCCTAATTTGAGGAAAGATGTTGTGACCTTTTGCAGAACTTGTCACATTTGTCAAGTTGTGTGTAAACCTAATCAGGTCACCCTGTGGCCCCACTGTGGTTTATATCTGCATTCAGGCGAAATTCAATAGACCGTATGTAATAGTCTCTCAAATTAATGTTGTGAATTATGTTATTAAAACACCCGACCGACGTAAACTAATACAGGTAGTACGCATATATATGATAAAGCCTTATTTTGACAGGCAGGCACCATCTGTGAGTGTTGTTGTCAAAACATATGAATCTGGTAACCCTGAGAATGAAACAATCGACTCGTCTGAGAATTTTCACAAGCCAAACGTGGTCCCAGTTAGGCTAATGAACACGGTTGTTCTGGAAAACATTGATAACAAGTTGGCTCAGCTGCAGCCGAAGCAACAACAACAGCTGAAGGAAGTAATCCTGATGTTTAAAGATTTATTTCACGATGTTCCCAAGCAAACCACAGTCGCAGTACATGATGTAGATATTGGTCAAGCCAAACCGATTAAACAACACCCATATTGCATGAACGTCGAAAAGTGTAAATTGGCTGAGCAAGGAATTGAATATATGCTGAAAAATAGTCCTTCAGCATCAGATTGGAGCTCACCCTGCGTTATCGTGCCCAAACCTGACGGTTGTGTTAGATTTTGCACTGATTATAGGAAGGTAAATGCAGTAACAAAAACAGATGCCTATTTTATTGCTAGGGTAGATGATTGCATCGATAAGGTTGGAATAGATAATTTCTTACAAAGATATATCTGTTGAAAGGGTATTGGTGTGTTCCATGGATGGACAGAGGTAGAGAAATTTCTGTATTTGCGACACCATCTGGTTTGTGTAAATACAGTGTTTTGACTTTTGGAAGGAAAAATTCTCCAGGAACATTCCAGAGAATGATTGATTCTGTAATTCGAGGGTTAGAACACACAGATGCCTATATTGATGACTTAGTCACAGGGAGTGACACTTGGGAAGAGCATATCTCTGCAGTAGAAAAGCTGTTTGACAGGCTTTCCCAAGCCAGCCTTACAGTTAACTTGGCTAAGAGTGAATTTGGCCATGCCACTGTGACCTGTCTTGGCTATTTTGTTGGTCAAAGCAAGTTGGCTCCTGTTGGGGCAAAAGTCCAGGCAATTTCTCAAGTTCCTATTCTGACTGCTAAAAAGGCTCTTAGAGGGTTTCTGGGAATGGATGGATATTATAGTACGAACTTTGCAGCCCTCGCTCTTCCTCTGACTAATCTCCTGAAGTTATATATAAAAAGAAGGAGAAAACAATAACTCCATCTAATTCCGAACAAAACCCACTAACTACAAAAAAGGAAAAACCAATCCATTAGGAATCTTTTACGTACCTCTTAACTGGGTGTCCAATCAGCAATGAAAGAAGAATTCGTTGGAGTCTGGTGGTTCTATACTGAAGGTGCTTATTAATAAAAAAATAAGCAAAAGCATATCAATAATGCTAATATACATATAAAACAAGTTAGCAGCATTAAACCTAAAAGTGTAGGAATAATAATAATCAATAATAAACAAGTTCTATCGTTGTCTTGGGGTAAATAAATTGTCATAGAAAAGTATTAAGTTAAGTGCTGATGTAGTTATGGTTGTTATATTGTAATCGTGAGAGAGAGAGAGAGAGAGAGAGAGAGAGAGTCAGGCAAACCTTCCTTTGCTTTCTTAATCCGTCGTATCGGTGTGGTCATTCAGTTATGACCTCTCCGTCCTTCTGCTAGACCGTTCTTCTGTGGTGGACTCGTCACTCTGGCATGAGTGGACACACACACAAGTTCCCACCGGCCCTGCTTTAACACTGTGAGCTTTACTGACCGATCTCCTGTTTCGGTCTCTGAAGCCCCCACCATTCTTGTGGGTTCCAACACTCAATCATTGTTCACTGACGTGTCTGGAGGGCGTCTCTCCAGACATGTCTTTTATCCCTCCTCACGGGGACTCAGCTATCCATCACTCCTGAATGACTGTGTCCATCAAATAAGGCCACTCCTTCAATCCACTGAGGAATGTTTATGAGCAAATTATTGTCCTAGCAGCGAAAGAGTAAATAATTCAAAAAAGGAGTCACAATACGGTTAATCAGCAGTTTCCACCTCGCTCTTATTTGTCGCCGATGTTCTTGTTTTTTCCGTCTCTCTTTCTCATGGTCAGCATAGCAACAGTAATAGTTCCTGGTTCTCAGGAGGGGGTTGCTAACACTGTACCCCATTGTCCATCAGGTCTGTTCATCACTCATAGCAAATCAAACCCCCGAGCGATACGTCTGACCATCATCTAAATATAAATTAAATCATCAACCGCCATTTCATATTTATGAAAAAATAAAATTGGAAGGAAACCATATAAAGTAATTCAAATTAAATGATAATATTTGGCAAAAGAACCTCATCTTCTTTCAAAATCGAATCGAGGATCAGAAGTTCTACTTTTAATTTTTTCCAAGCTAAGACATAACATTCCTTGAGATAACCATTCAATTAATGTTGGGGAAGAAATATCTTTCCAGTTTAATAAAATAGCCCTTCTTGTCAGTAGTGTAACAAATGCAATTACATATTGATCTCAAGATGAAAAACCCTGAATATGATGTGGAACTATTCCAAAATTCCAAATAAAACAGTCAATCTATTAGGTTATAAATTAATTTTCAGAGCTTTAGAAATCGTAGAAAATACAGATTTCCAAAACGATTTTAATGAAAACATGACCAAAACATATGTGACAAAGTAGCTACTTCAGTTGTACATCAGTCACAGCATTTGTCTATACTAGGAAATATTTTCGATAATCTCTCCTTTGTTAAATAATAACTGTGAACGATTTTAAATTGAACTAAACAATGGTTGGCACATATAGAAGAAGTATTTACGTTGTTCAAGACTCGAAGCCAATCTTCATTAACAAAGGTCATATTAAGTTCTCTCTCCCAATCTTGTTTAATCTTTAGTGATAGGTTCTCTTCTTGCAACAAAAATAAATTATAAATTCTGCTAATGGAACCTTTCACTAAGGGATTCAATTTCAAAATGGTATCCAACAAATCAGATTCTTGTAAATATGGAAACTTAGGTAAACATTGTTGTAAAAAATGTTTCACCTGAACATATTGCAAAAAATGTGTATGGGCGAGAGAAAATTAACTCTTCAAAGGTCATCAATCGACCATCACAAAATAAATGTAAAAGAATGGATCCCTCTATTTTTCCATCGGAGAAAAGTGGGTTCAGTTGTTGAAGGTTTAAATGAAAGGTTTCGATATAAAAACTATACAACGTAAATTGATTAAACTTTTTAAAATAATTACGAAAGTGAACCCAAATCCGTAGGGATAGTTTAATAACCGGGTTATGATTTAAATTTGGAATTTTAGAGAGCTGTAAAGGTAATGGAGCTCCTAAAATAAAAGTTAAATAAAATTGTTTAACAGCTTCTAATTCCAAATCATCCCATAATGATTTTTGGTTCTTATCAAGCCAATATAACCAAAAATATAATTGTGTAATATTCACAGCCCAATAATACAGTCTTAAAATAGCAAGTGCAAGTCCACCATCTTTTTTAGATTTGTGTAAATGATACTTATTAATTCTTGGTCTCTTATTGTTCCAAATAAAGGAAGAAATAAGAGAGTCAATTTGATCGAATTCTTTTTTAGTTAAAAAGATAGGTATATTTTGGAAAATATATAAAATCAAAAGTTGTTTCATGGAGTCCATTAAAGGAACTACATTCGCTTTATAGAGATCTTTATATTTTTTAGTAATTATAATACCTAAATATCTAAATGTATTAACAATTCTAAAAGGAGTATCATCATATATACTAACAGGGACATTTAATGGAAACAATTCGCTTTTATTCGTTAAGTTTATATTCTGAAAATTTACCGAAATCTTTTAAGTGTTTCCAAACAATTAGGAATTGATTCCTCAAGATTTGAAATAAAAACCAAACGGTCATCTGCATAAAGAGAAATCTTATGTATGGTTCCATTCATAGAGATACCATCAATATTTTTAGCTTCACGTAGTGTTATAGCTAAAGGCTCCAATACAGGATTAAACAATAAAGGGCTTAATGGACATCCCTGTCTAGTTCCACGAGAAAGTGAGAAAAAAGAAGAGCTGCAGTTATTAGCAATGACAAGCTCAAGGACGGCTTCTTGTCTGCAGTTACAAGCCAAATGAATGATAAAATGGAATCGGCCTCACAGTGTAACTCGACGTGACCCTGCACCATATGTCTATCTGCACTGCACTTTCTGTGCAGCCATAATGCTTTGTTACAGTTATTGTTCTGTCGTATATCAGCTCAATGTACTGTTGTAATGTATCGATCTGTGTGGATGATACGTCAGGCAAGATTTTCATTGGAAGTTCAGTACATGATACGAATAAACAAATTTCTCATTTTAATTGTGTGGAAATATTAGACAGACTGAGCTTCTGCTCTGGAACCTCAGAAGGAAACTGAACTGTTGTCATTTCTGTGGAATGCACATAAATGGAGAAGGCTTCAATCTCACATTACGATCTGCGGGAACTGGGATCAGGTGACCGGTGGTGGATCTCCCATATCAATATCAGAATCAGGTTTAATAGCACTGGCACATGTTATGAAATTCGTTGTCCCTGCGGCAGCAGTAGAACCTAAATCATAACAATGGATTTTAACAATTGTGATTTAATATAAGAAATAAAAGTATTACATAGTTAAATGATATAAATGGTACAAAATGAAAAAAATGATGTAATAAACTATTTTAATTGTGTCGACTATTTGACTGACTGGGTTGCTACTTTGGAAATTGTGGAGTAAAGCTTAACTGAACTGTACACATTTATGAGAAGTTCAGATAAACAGAAAAGGCTTAATTCTCACATAAATGGGTCAGACAACCAGAAACATCGGCTGCACTTAGCAGGTAAACACAGTGGAATGAAACATGCTGAAAATATTGCAGAAAAAAACATATTCTCCACCACAACGAGAGGACATAACAGATCCGTATCACATTGCCTTGTCTGTACGGGCGAAAGATGAAGCTACCCGTACATGTAGAGCAGTGACCCGCAGATGCTGCAGATCTGCGGAAAAACGTGAGGAGGAAACTGGATCACGTGACCGGTTTGGTCTCCCACCGCAGGCAATGACTCCAGTTACCCACTACTCTGTGCCGCTCACACCTCCTCTCACCTTAAATGTATTAGACATTTCAACCCCCAGGAAAAATATATCGTCTGTCCACTCTATCTATTCCTCTCGTAATCTTATAAACGTCCATCCAGTCTCACCCCAGCCTGGGCCGCTCTGGAGAAAACAACACGTTTGTCCAGCCTCTCGTTACAGTTCATGCCCTCTAATCCGGGCAGTATTCTGGTAAACCTCTTCTGCGCCCTCTCCAAAGCCCCGACATCCTTACGGGAATGGGGGCGACCAGAACTGTATGAAACACTCCAGATGTGGTCTAACTAGTTTTATAAAACTGTGTTACGAACTGTAACGTTTTAGAAACGAACCAGCAGCAATAGAGTTCACACTGGAGTCTGGTTTTGATGTTAAAACCACTCTCTTTATTAGTATCTACTTACAAAATTGTAACTTAACGAAATAAAGGAAAGTTACCAGTGTTATGTGTATATATGTGTAAATATAACTCCCAGACTATCGAGCCTGAGGGAACAAAGCTCAGAGTCTTGAGATGGTAAAGTAGGAAAGTTCAGTAATCCACGGAATAAATGATGGGAGAGAGATATTTGTAATCCAGGGTGAAACGTAGAGAAAAGGCCGTTATATCAAAATAACCGTCGACGAAGTTCTTATCCGTTGAATCCGTCACATACGAGTTATCAGCGAAAGTGACCTGTCACAGGAATACCAGAGGTTGCCACACAGCATACCCAGGCAAGGGTTAACACAAGATATTCCAAACTCCACTCCTATGGATTATACGAAGTGACAGCCACACACATTCGTTGTGGTTCCGTGTACCGATGATCAACCCACTCTTGTGGGCAGAGGAGAATTACAAGCCTCGGCTGCGCCTAACTGAAGCTATCAGCTTTTCCAGTCTCCCTCTCTCTCTTTAGACTGGCGGACTGCCTGTCTGCAGATCTCTCTCTCTCTCTCTCTCTTATGGTTCAGTCCACAGTCAGCGCTGTCAGCCTGTGACTGACGTCACAGTCCCGCCTCCTCACGCCGACGCTCTTAAAGAAACAGTCACAGTACGACCGCAGGCTCGGAACAGCCGCAACACAACTTCCTGACTTTTGAACTCAATGCTTCAACTAATAAAGACAACCATGTCATTTGCCTTCTTAACCACCCGATCAATCTGTGCAGTCTCTCTCAGGGAGCGATGAACTTGGAGTCTAAGATCCCACTGATCATCGACAATGCTCAGGGTTTTGCATTTAACAGTGTACTGTCTCATACATTCGACCTACTGAGCTGCCAAGATGATCATCACTAATCAAATCTCACTGAGATTTCTCAGGTCCTGTTGAATTTATTGCCAAGTGCACAAGTGCGGGAAGGTACAGGTACAGAGAAACACTGACTTGTGGCAGTATCACAGGCAAGTATATTCAGATAACACACGGAACACAAATCATACGATTCTCTGTCTGTGACAATCTATAAAAATATGTTTTATGTCATTAACAATATTTAAAATACATTGTGTCATGATCAATATTAAAATGTGCATTTTGTGTCAATAACAGACTTGGAAATGTTGAATTTGCTCCCTGTCTCCATTCCTCCTATAATCCACAACCAGCTCATTTGTTTTTGTCACAATGAGGGAGAGGTTGTTTTCTTGACAGCACTGTGTCGGGGTGCCCTCGTTATTGTTTGGGATTCGTGCGATCAAAGTGGTGTTGCCAACATTGATTAATTAGCAGATTGGAACCCGCCACTGCAGCCCCACAGTGCACTATGTACTGATTGCAAAGCTACGAAATTGCATGTGAATAGCCTCCCCTCCCCCAACTCCACTCTTTCTGCGTCACCAGCAGACTGGGACATCTCATATCTCGCTGCCTCCGCCAGGACATTAAACTGTGAACATTTGTGGTCAGGGACTGATCTCTGGGGTACTCCAAACGCTACCTCCTTCCAGTCTGAAAACGACCCACTCATCCAGCCACACACTACGGGCAGTTTATCGATCTCCAACGAAGAAGCCTAATCACCTACTCCCGAGGGTCAATACCATTGCTGACTCTGAGTTTACCACCGTCAAATGCCGGGTCATAATAATCAGTAAGTCTCTAGTCATGTCGTGCTTTTTCGTGCCTCAGAAATGACCAAGAGACGCAGAAGATTCTTCAAGAAGTGTTAAACTTTAATTTGCAAATCAAAGCCGAGACAGTCATTGAGCTAGTCGCTGATTGCCCACCGATCCTCGGACACAGCAGTTTTTATAGCAATCTCCTGGTCCAGTTGTATTAGCATATGTAATCGACCTATAGTTGCGTATTACACGTACCTCACGTTATTCCCGCTACCATTGTTCGTATCAATTGACTTAATCATGTTCTAATCTACATCTCTTAGCTACCTCTCATTAACACACCATTGCCTTCTACATTCTTAAGATTTCAGTCTCCTACTAAATTGGGTATATGCATAGCAAATAGTAGTCCTAGGGTTATGTGACTTAATTACGTTCTAAACTATATCTCTTGAGCTAACTCTTATTAACACATTTTACATTCAATTGGATACATGCATAGCAAATAGCAAGTTTCAAAACTGACTTCATAGTACAGCAAAATTTATACTTTTATACTCCAATATATCCCCCCTTTGAGACCCAGTACGGGTGAGGGTCTCACACAGAGAAAGAAGACTAAGAGTCCGCGCACAAAAGCCCCAATAAACTCAAGCACCTATTCCCAAATCTCGGGTTAAACTATAATTTTCTTGGGCCAAGACCCCAAAAGTATTTTCTCCCTGTTACCCTGGGCCGCTGAGCCAAAAACCTGTCCCTCTGTACCTGAGACAGGGAAAAAGACTCAGAAGCCCTTACAATCTACTCCCACACTGTCGTTTTGCTCTTGTCCATCCTGCAGGTGTTGTAGGCTGTAACGAGACATTTTCGGTGTTTCTTTCTCCACTGAGCTTGCTTCAGTAATTGCCACGAGCATCGGAAATTGTTTGGTTGCAGCACGCACTACAAGAGATTTGAGACAAGGAAGAAAGCAGCACAGCACAAACGCACAGCTCAACTATATAATACTGAGTTATTGCTATTTTCGTCAGCCATGCTCCCCATCCTCCGAGTCTACTTTCTAACCAATCAAAGAACTGATGTCCGAACCCTGCATTCTGTTTGACCTCCGTTCGCAGATTCTTTAATTTATTCATTGCTCTGGTGAAAGACCCTTCTGGGCTAGTATTGTTCCGTATGAAAGTGCAGCATTGTTCTCCAAACATTACACACACACACCCTTTTTCTGCCAAAAGCCAATCCAGTACCTGTCTGTTTTGCCACGCCATCAATAAAATGTGATCTCAGTAGGTGTGTGGCGCATGCTCAGAACGCGAAGGAGACAGACAAACTGAGCCAAGTCACAGACTGATGAAGGGGAGGAATGATCCATTTTGATACAGAGAGGGAAGCAGAGAGTTTGATGTTGTGCCTGATGCCGGAACTGTGGCCAGTTAGAAGATGAAATCTTGTTCGTCTAAATTGTTTTGAGATGTGACAGTCTTTTAACTAGAAGGCACCATGGAGACTAAAATTATTTCAGTTGAATTGTTGTCCTTCACCCACTGACTTGCTTTGTAAACTTTTAACAGTGTAGGAAAGTCAAAGGATTTGTGTATGGGAATCTCGAACACAACAACACGTTAGTTCGGCTGTATCTGTCATTTCACCAGCGCTTGAACACAAAGTACACTGCAGATGCTGTGGTCAAAGCAACACGTACAAGACGCTGGGGGAACTCAGCAGGTCGGGCAGCATCCGTGTAAATGAGCAGTCAACGTTTCGGGTCAAGACCAAAGACCGAGATCTACAGCTTCGCACTGGGAAACGGCTGTTCACCTGCTCCGTGCGTGCGGAGAGACTCATTCAGTTAACCCACCTTGTGATGCTCCGGTGAGTTCATAATAAATAGAGGCCAAGTTTCTGTCCGGAGAGAGCAAAGAGTTTTACTCAATCATCCCAGCTGCTGCAACACCAGCAACTTCACATCAGGGAGGAAATTAAAATCAGCTCCGTGTTAAATGTTTCACCATCAGGGTGACTGAAGCCAGCTGCAGGTTCATGAGGGACTGTTACTGTCAGATTCTGCAGTTCTTGCGGCTGCTCATCGCACCCAGGACTGAACCCTGGTCACTGAGCATTGGAGGAGTCTGTTCTGCTGATGTTAGCCTTAAACTAGACTGGTGTTTAATATTGTGGATCTGTGAAAGATAAATCAGTTCTGTATCAAATCCCGTGTCTCTCTTGAGAGGCCACTCCGCCCAGCTGGTCCCTGCCCATGTTTCTGTTCCATATCAGTATATGAAAATCTATCCCTGCCGTTCCCCTCTCACCCTCCCTGTGATGACAGGTTGTAACTATTCACCACTCCGTGGGATAGGAGATTTCCCTTGAATGTCATAGAATCACAGAAATCTATAACATATTATCGATACTTTGTCCCTCAATGTTGTACCGACCATATAACTTACTCTAGAAATTGCTTAGAATTACCCTACCGCATAGCCATCTATTTTCCTAAGCTCCATGTACCTATCCAAGAGTCTCTTAACAGACCCTTTTGTATCCGCCTCTACCACCGTCGTTGGCGGTGCATTCCACACACACACCACTCTTTGTTTAAAAAACTTAGTTCTGACATGTCCTCTGTACCTACTTCCAAGCAGCTTAAACCTATTCCCACTCATGTTAGCCGTTTCTGCCCTGGGAAAAAACCTCTGGCTATCCACACGACCAATGCCTCTCATCATCTTATACACCTGCATGAATTTCCTGCATGATTTTCTCCAGGCTGAATAAGACGATCTCACTGTGGTTGTGACGTTCTTCAGGGCTCCGGACGAAGTTGGTTAAACTCCATCTTACCCGCTCTTTTCAACGTTTTGGGTCATTTTCACCAATTTTAAAGGATTGTGCCTCAGACAGCTGGGTTGTTGCAATTGTTACATATCAGCAGCAATAGATCTGGTTTCGATGTTAAAACCACTCTCTTCATTAGTATTGTGATGGGGTCCTGAATTACACCTACGAACTGTGTTTTTGAAAAGAGAGAGGGAGTTGTTGTTCAACACCGAACACCTTGTTGGAGAGAGGGAGAGGGAGAGGGGGGAGGGGAGAGAGAGAGAGAGAGAAAGAAAGACTGCTCGGAGATGGTGTAATGGTTTCTCTGCAAGCGTGTTGACACTTTTACAAGGACACTGTCAGCTTCTGTGTTCTTACAGAGAGAGAAGGAGGAACTGTTTGATGGACAGCTGGGGCTCAGCACGGTGAGATAAGTAGGAGGTCCGCTGATAGACCTCCAGACCTCCTAACCCTAACCCTGACCCTAACGAGAGAGAGAGAGAGAGAGAGAGAGAGAGAGAGAGAGAGAGAGAGAGGGAGGGAGGGAGGGAAGGTGGAGAGAGAGAGTGTTACGGTTTATCTGCAAGCTTGTTTACACTTTTACAAGGACACTGTCAGCTTCTGTGTTCTTACAGAGAGAGAAGGGAGGAACTGTTTGATGGACAGCTGGGGCTCAGCACGGTGAGATAAGTAGGTGGTCCGCTGATAGACCTCCAGACACATGGTTTTGGACACTGAATGAGCTTTGTTGTGTCCACAGAAAAAGTTGGGCTTTGGAAGATCGATCCGGAGCATCGATCAGTGGCTCTCGCAGTGTGAAAAGGCTGTGACCGGTGGGGAGTTATTCATGTGCCCATCCCTCGCCTGGGTTAATAACTCCACCACAGAAGAACGGTCCCGTTTGTAGTGGTCACAGTTGGTGACTTCCAAAGGATTTCGGAGGACGACGGGACTATCGACGGCGTCAGCTTACCTGAAGACTCAAACCTCTCCTTCTCTCTCTCTCTCCATCACTACTCGACTCAATCCTACGAAATGAATCGAACTTCACTCATCACCGTAAGACGGTATCCATTTACCCCGAGGCGTGAAGGAGCTTGGCTTTCCTACTTACACACACACACACCCACACACACACACACACACACACACACACACACACACACACACACATATATATATATATAAAATCATTGATAACCTGTTTGATATATCTGCATTTATATTGCTGGAGTTACTAATAAATAGCATTAGTTTATAGCAATACCAGACTAAACGGTGTTTTCTATTTCTGCTGGATCTTTGACCCGTCACGGGGTACCTAACAGTATCTACTCCAAATATAAAAGATTAAATGAAATAAACAGAAGTTAACAGTGTTATGCGTATATATAGCTCCCAAACTATCAAGCTTGGGAAACAATGCTTAAAGTCTTCAGATGGTAGAGTGGAAAAGTAGAGAGAAATGTAGAGAGAAGGCAATTATGAAGAACTCCACACCCATTCAACGCTGGGTAAACGAAATAACAGTCGCCGAAGATTAGAAATATCACCAGGTGACAGTCACAGGAATATCGTCTTCAAGTGGTTACCACAGAACACCCCGATTCCACGTAAGGGACAACAAAAGTGATACCACAGGATACTCCAGCAAATCCACAAATATGGATGATACGAAGTGACAGTCACACATCCGTTGTGCACTGTGTGCCGATGATCAGATCAACCGTACCTTTTGGGCATGGAAGAGTTGCAGCCTATAGCAGTCACACGCTGAATTTCCAACAGCTTGTCTCCCTCTCCCGCTCCCGCTGCCGCAGCTTGTGTCTGACGTCACAGCCCCGCCTCACTCAGCCACTTAAAGCGACACTCACAATAAACGAACCTGCGGTCTCGTAACACAATGCACCTCTAAAGTCTGACAGCAGACTAGCGAGTGAATCTTCGATGGTGCAGAGTCAGAAACAAAAGAGTTGCCAGCCTGAATCAGGGGCTCCAGAGAGAAATGGGGTCCAGAGGAGGAGGACGAATAAGACCAGCAAGATGTGGTTAAAAGTGAAAGATTAGAAGCATTTGGAAACTGGTTGATCGAAAAAAAAGGTGGTTAATTTCTGCAAAACACAGGTGGATATCAACAGATCAGGCAGAAATTTGGAGAGGAATAAATAGAAAACGTTTAGGCAGAGCCCCTTCCGCATGCCTAGCCTGTGTACTCCGCTGCTTAGTTGCTCTCAAAATTGTTTTGTGTGTATGCGTCTCTGTATTTCCAGCAACTGCAGAAACTCCTGTGTTTTATATCTGCATTTTACTTTGGCATTAGATACACGTTGATATTGAGTATATTGGTTATGGGAGCCGCTTTCTGCGTTAAAACAGCTGCAGATTTTTTCTATACCCAAGATAAAATAAAATGAGATACGGACATTGAACCGGTGCTTGCAGAAATCTTTAATGGCACCGTGATTACCCATAGGGCCATGCGTTAAGAATTTCATCGGCGCTGAAGCGCTGTTGAAATGCGCAGGCGTCAGGCTGAGGCCGTCCCTGAGTTTCACGCATGCGCGCACTACACAGAAGCCTTTGAAAATGTCGGTTGCAGGTAAGAGCGATTCTCCGTGTTTTTATCTTAAACACCGATTTCGGGATAATTCATCTGAATTTCCGACACCGTGACCAGCAACCCCGGGACAGTCCTGCCCTCTTCCCTCTCTATCAGCCCCACGATCCGTACACGGACCCCGGGGAGCTTCCGGCTGCTGAGTGAATGGGAACCGATGGATCTCTCAGACAGAGCTGAGCTCCAGCTATCTAAATGCCAGGATTAGGAACTCGGAGAAAGGGAACAAAATCTTTTACATGAGCAATTGAGAAAATCGGCATTATGACTCTTTTCCGTAGATGCTGCCTGGCCTGCTGAGCTCCTCCAGTATTTTGTGTGTGTTGCTTCCTCTACCTCCTCTTGCTCTGGACTTTTCTACCGGTGAGAACATGTTTTGTCCCATTCTCTCTGGGTACGTAATGACATCAAACACCTTTGCCCTGGGCAACAAGTAGCTTTCACATCACAAATGTGCCAGACTCCAGTAAGACAGACTACTGTCCTTCCCTTCATATTCATTAGGATTTCATTCACTGAGTTCACCACCGTCAGTCATTGGGGGAGGGTTCAGGGGGAATATTTATGTAGAATACAGAAACTAGTGATGCCTGTTTGCATTTTGGTGATGCAAAAGTTGCTGGAGAATTTGCAAGTGGGAAGAAGTGGAGTGATATTTGGAAATCTGACTTTTTAAAGTGTAATTTAGCAAGGAAACCACATATGGACAATGTGCAAAAGCTTTGGTGAGAAAATCCTCCATTTCCTGTTCCAGGCCTGCTACATAGGTTGTGTGAGAGTGCAGATGAACTCGATCAAACCCAGAGGAGATCAAAGTTCCTATTGACAGTGATTTGCTAGATGTTAAAATGAAATCCTCTTTATATAAAATTCACTGTGCACATCTTGTCACTGGGTAAAAAATGCACAGTGCAAGATATATCTGCACACTGGTTATTACAAATCAGAGGGGAGATTATTACAAATTAGAGGGGTATTGGAGGGAAGGAGGGGAGACGTCCAGTGTCCCTGATGCCCTCACCTACAAGATGTGCATCCAGCTACAGCTTGTAACCCTGCACTTTAAGGAGCTGCAACTTGAAATGGGTGAATTCCAGATCATCCAGCAGTTGGAGGGGGTGATAGATATGACATGAAGAGAGGTGAGTTACTCCCAAGGTGCAGGACACAGGAAACTGGGTGAGAATCAGGAAGGGGAATGAGGTTAAATAGGCATCGCAGAGTACTCTAGTGGCCATCCCCCACAACAACAGGTGGACCACTTTAGAAGCTGTTGGGGGGAATTACCTGGCAGAGGAAAGTCAAAAGGCTGATAGGGCATTCATTAGTTAGAGGAACAGAACAAGAGGGGACGAATATCCTAGTGGTAAGACTTGCTAGTGGCAGTGAGCAGGGGAGGGGGTGATGTGGTTAAAATAAGTTGTAGGGGGAATGGGAGCCAGAATGACAGATCAGATAGTGGAGAGGGTGAATTGAATTGACTTTATTAGATACATACTTCATAAACATGAGGAGTAGAAATATTTACCTTACATCATCTAAATGTGCAATGTGTAATTTATAGTCATTTATAATAGATAGTTTGCACATAGGACAGTTAATATAACATCGAAATGCAATTGTATCAACATGAATTAATCAGTCTGATGGCCTGGTGGAAGATGATGTCCCGGGGCCTGTTGGTCCTTTTGCTGTGGTACCGTTTCCTGGATGGTAGCAGCAGGAACAGCTTGAGGTTGTGATGAATTGGGCCTGTTTGTCCCTGATATTCGTTGGGCCCTTTTTACACACCTGTCTGTGTAGATGTACTGAATCATGGAAAGTAGATTGTGCAATGTATAGTTTCCTTGTTTATATTTAGAGACATTTTTTTGTGTATAAAATGATGAGGGGTATTGAGCGTGTGAGTGGCCAGAGGGGTGTTTTTTTTCCCCAGGGTTGAAATGGTTAATGCCGCTTTTCCACACTCCCATAGACCCTTTGTTCGTCTCCTGAGTAAATAGAGTTTGAAAAATATTTAAGATCTCCCCCATCTGCTTTGGTTCCACACGTGGATTGCCATTCCGGTCATCCAGAGGACCAACTTTGTGCCTTGCAATCCTTTTGCTCTTAATCTATCACTAGAATCCCTGAGGATTATCCTTCACCTTTTCTGTGACAGCAACCTCATGCCATCTTTTAGCCATCCTGATTTATTTCTTATGTGTTCTCTTGCATTTCTTATACTCCATAAGAAACTGACTGCCTATCCCTGTTATGCAATTCCATTTTGTGCTTTACCAGGGTCTCAATATCTCTTGCAATCCGAGTTTCCCTACAGTTTCTATCTTTACCTTTTATTCTGACATACCCGCTTACTACTTTCAAAATGTTGATTTGAAGGCCTCCCATTTACCAAGCACACCTTTGCCATAAAGCTGCCTGTCCCAAACCACAGTTGCCAGATCCTAGTGTTGATTCCAGGTGTTTATCCATGTCCTGAACACATCCACCTTTCCTGCGCTGCTCCTTGTATTGAAATATACAGGGCTCAGCATATTCACTGCACCATGCTCAACTTTTTAATTCCTGACTTTGTCTGAGGCCTGAACAACATCTGTCTCCACAAACTCTCCACTCTCTGTTCTGTTATTCAGGCTCCCATTCCCCCTGCAACTTTCGTTTAACCCCCCCCCCCCCTTACCCCCATCTCCCACCATGCAGATCTATCACCCCTTTGGCTTTCCTCTCCCAGATAAATAAAAAGGAGGTGCATACTTCAGGGGCCGAATGGTCTACTTCTGCACCGATTGTCTATTGTCTATACCAGGTACAGGCAGATAGAAACAAATGGGGTAGTTATGAAATACAGGAAATTCAAGTGAATACTTATAAAATAAATAAAAGAAGGCATGAGGTTGCCCCAGCAGACAAGGTGAAGGAGAATCCTCAGGGATTCTGCAGATATGTTGAGAGCAAAAAGATTGCAAGGGAAAAAAATTAATTCTCTGGAAAATCAGAATGGTAATCCATATGAAAGTATGGCATAGATTGGGGAGATTTTTTTTGCATCCGTATTTACTCAAGAGATGAACACAGAGTCTAGAGAAGTGAGGCAAAGCCGCATCAACTTCATGGATCCTGTACAGATTACAGAGGTGGAGGGGTTTGCTGTCTTGAGGCAAATTAGTGTGGATCAATCCCCAGGGCCTGACAAGTTGTTCACTAGGACCCTACGGAAGACAAGTGCAGAAGTTATCGGGGCCTTAGCACAGATATTTAAATCATCCTCAGTAACAGGTGAGGTACTGGAGGATTGGAGGACAGACAATGTTGTTCTGCTGTTCAAGAAAGGCTGTAAAAATAAACTAGGAAATAATACGTTGGTGAGCTTGACATCAGAACTGGGAAAGTTATTGGAATGTGTGTGCAGGAACCAAGTATATACTGTAAGTATCTGGATAGGTGTGGACTGATTAAGGATAGACAGCATGGCTTTGTGCATGGTAGGTCATATCTAACCAGTCTTATAGAGTCTCTCGAGGAAGTTATCAGGGAAGTGGATGAAGGCAAGGCAGTGGATGTTGTCTACATGGACTTTAGCAAGGCACTTAACAAAGTCTCATATGAGAAGTTGGTCAAGAAGGTTCAGTCACTCAGCATTCAAGATTACACAGTAAATTGGATGAGACACTGTCTTTGGGAGAAGCCAGAGTGTGGTAGCAGATGGTTGCCTCTCTGACTGGAGGCTTGTGTCTAGTGGTTGCCACAGGGATCGGTGTTGGATCTGTTGTTGTTTGTCATCTATATCAGTAATCTGGATGATAGTGTGGTTAACTGGATCAGCAAATTTGTGGATGACAACAAGACTGGGGGTTTAGCGGACTGCGAGAAGACTATCATGGATTGCAGTGTCATCTGGACCAGGTGGGAAAATGGTTTGAGAAAAGGAAAATGGAATTTAATGCAGACCAGTGTGAGTTGTTACACTTTGGTATGACCTACCAAGGGAGGTCTTTCACAGTGACTGGTCGGGCACGGAAGAGTGTTGTGGAAGAAAGGGACCTGGGAATACAAGTCCTTAATTCACTGAAAGTGGTATCACAGGTAGATAGGGATGGAAAGAATGATTTCAGCCCATTGCCCTTCATGAACCAAAGTACTGATAACAATAGATGGATGTTATGTTGACTTCTAGAAGACATTGGTGAGGCCTAATTTGAAGTATTGTGTGCAGTTTTGGTCACCTACCTACAGGAAAGATGTAAAAGAAGTTCAGAGATTTCAGAGAAATTTCGCAAGGATGTTGCCATGTCTGGAGGACTTGGGTTATAAGTGAAGATTGAACAAATCAGTACTTCATTCTTTGGAATGCAGAAGATTGAGGGGAGAATTGATTGTGATAGAGGGGCACAGATAGTGATAATGCAAGCTGGCTTTTTCCACGAAGATTGGGTGGGACAACAACCAGAGGCAATGGGTTAAGGGTGAAAGGTGAAATGTTAAGGGGAACATGAGGGGAAACTTCTTCACACAGATGGTC
This sequence comes from Hypanus sabinus, assembly GCF_030144855.1. Classification (NCBI taxonomy): domain Eukaryota; kingdom Metazoa; phylum Chordata; class Chondrichthyes; order Myliobatiformes; family Dasyatidae; genus Hypanus; species Hypanus sabinus. The sequence continues at coordinate 187,232 of NW_026780717.1, read as the reverse complement.
ATCCGGCTGTGGAATGAGCAGCCAGCACAAGTGGTGCATGCGAGCTCGATTTCAACATTTAAGAGGTTTGTGTTGATACCTGGATGGTAGAGGTGTGGGAGTGGACTGTTTAAATAGTTCAGCACAAACCAGATGGCCCAAAGGGCCTGTTTCTGTGTTGAAATTTTTCATGATTGTGACAAGAACTTGAAATAATACAAAAATTCACTCTAACCCCTTTTGACAGCTGTGTGAACCAACCAGTTATTTCAGCAGGAATTTTTTATATGGCGTTAAAACTTTGGGTACTTTAAGTTAATACTACATAAAAGAAGATCCCAGCTGCATGTCAAGAAAAACTATTTGTGTGAGAGTGTTTCAGTTACTGTGGGGCCAGGAACCAATGCAGCTCAGTGGGAACAGGGAATAATACCAATGGAGTGAGTCAAACTGAGCAAAGGCACAGATTGGAGACGGCAGAAATGCCCCATTCTTATACAGACCGGAAGAGTATCAGGGAATTGATGGTCATTCCAGATACCAGCACTCTGCCCAGTCAGGAGATGATTTCTCTGTCCAACTTGGGTAGAACCTCACTGTAACAGTGTGATACCAGATCAAACTTTGGCAACTCAAGTAATGTCATCTGAAATGTTGTCCTACACCCATTGATGGATTTTGTAAATCTTTTTACAGGTTAAAAATGAGAAGGAATTCGTCTCCAGGAAGCTCAAACACGGCACAACAGTTTTGTTGTCTCTGTCTAGATATTTAATAAGTGGAGCAAGGGATTCAATCGACCATCCTTCCTACTCACACTGTGGGGAGGGATTCACTTGGTCATCTGAACAACTCGCAAGCCCGTCACTTTACACAGGAGAAAGGCCTTTCACCTGCACAGACAGTGGGAATGGATTCACTCGGTTATCACAATTGAAGGTACATCAGCAAGTTCACACTGGGCAAGGCCATTCACCCGTTCTGTGTGTGAGAAGGGGTTCAGTCGGTCATCCCACCTGTGGCACACTAGTCAGTTCACACTGGGCAGAGGCTGGTCATCTGCTGAATTTCTGGGAAAGGATTCACTCAGTCATCTGACCCAATGGCTCACCAGCGAGTTCACACTGGGGAGAAGCCATTCACCTGCTCAGACTGTGGGAAAGGATTTACACAGTCATCTACCCTACTGGTACACCAGCGAGTTCACACTGGGGAGAAGCCATTTACCTGCTCAGACTGTGGGAAGAGATTCACTAATTTATCCAACCTACAGAGACATCAGCGAGTTCACACTGGGGAGAAGCCGTTCACCTGCTCAGAATGTGGGAAGAGATACGCTGACTCTTCCACCCTACAGAGTCATCAGCGAGTTCACAGTGGAGAGAGGCCATTCACTTGCTCAGAATGTGGGAAGAGATTCACTAATTTATCCATCCTGCAGAGACACCAGCGAGTTCACACTGGGGAGAAGCCGTTCACCTGCTCAGAATGTGGGAAGAGATTCAATCAGTTATCCCACCTACAGAGTCATCAGCGAGTTCACATTGGAGAGAGGCCGTTCACCTGCTCAGTCTGTGGGAAGAGATTCACTCATTTATCCAGCCTACAGAGACATCAGCAAGTTCACACTGGGGAGAGGCCGTTCACCTGCTCAGTCTGTAGGAAGAGATTCACTCATTTATCCAGCCTACAGAGACATCAGCGAGTTCACAGTGGAGAGAGGCCATTCACCTGCTCAGTCTGTGGGAAGAGATTCACTAATTTATCCAGCCTACAGAGACATCAGCGAGTTCACAGTGGAGAGAGGCCATTCACCTGCTCAGAATGTGGGAAGGGATTCACTCAGTCATCCACCCTACAGAGTCATCACCGAGTTCACACTGGGGTGAAGCCGTTCACCTGCTCAGTCTGTGGGAAGGGATTCACTCGGTCATCCCACCTATGGAGTCACCAGCGAGTTCACACTGGGGAGAAGCCTTTCACCTGCTCAGTCTGTGAGAAGGGATTCAACCAGTTAGCTAACCTACAGAATCACATGCGAGTTCACACTGGGGAGAAGCCGTTCACCTGCTCAGTCTGTGGGAAGGGATTCACTCGGTTAGCTAACCTACAGAATCACCTGCGAGTTCACACTGGGGAGAGGCCATTCACTTGCTCAGTCTGTGGGAAGGAATTCACTCATTTATCCAACCTACAGAGACATCAGCGAGTTCACACTGGGGAGAGGCCGTTCACCTGCTCAGTCTGTGGGAAGGGATTCACTCGGTTAGCTAACCTACAGAATCACCTGCGAGTTCACACTGGGGAGAAGCCGTTCACCTGCTCAGACTGTGGGAAGGAATTCACTCATTTATCCAACCTACAGAGACATCAGCGAGTTCACACTGGGGAGAGGCCGTTCACCTGCTCAGAATGTGGGAGGAGATTCACTGACTCTTCCACCCTGCAGAGTCATCAGCGAGTTCACAGTGGAGAGAGGCCGTTCACCTGCTCAGAATGTGGGAAAGGTTTCACTCGGTCATCTACCCTACTGGTACATCAGCGAGTTCACACTGGGGAGAGGCCGTTCTCCTGCTCAGTCTGTGGGAAGAGATTCACTAATTTATCCAGCCGACAGAGACATCAGCGAGTTCACACTGGGGAGAGGCCGTTCACCTGCTGAGAATGTGGGAAATTATTCACTCAGTCATTCACCCTGCAGAGACATCAGCGAGTTCACACTAGAGAGAGGCCGTTCACCTGCTGAGAATGTGGGAAAGGATTCACACAGTCATCCCACCTATTGGCACACCTGTCAGCTCACAGTGGGGAGTGGCCATTGTTATGAATCCCTAGGTTTTGTTTGCTGTGGACTTTCATTTTAAGAGAGAGAGAGGGAGAGATTAAAAAGACAAATCAGTCTGATTTGCAGCTTGTTTACATTGTGTGCAGCTTGTTTAGTTTTAACCGAGGACACAAACACACAGAGACAGACGGAGACGAAGGAGGAAAAATGGAAGAATTGAAACCAGGGAACTAGTGGCCAAGGGTCACTGTTTGTAACTTTCCTTTGCCCACAAGGGTGGACAAATTATCGATTCACCGTACATCGAATGTGTGGTTGTCACCTCATTTGATCCATAGCAGAGGATCTGATTTGGGGTATCCTGTGGAGACCACTTATGTGTTAACTCTTGCCTGGCTGTGGTGTGGTAGTTCACTTGAAGATGATACCCCTTATGACAAGTCACTTCGGGTGATAATTAGTATGTGGATTTGGAAGGATGACAGATAAAATCTACAGCGACTGTTGGTCTCGTTTTACCACCATGAAACCTGTGGAATATGACATAATCGCCTTCTCTCAACATTTATCTCTCTCTCATCACCTATTCTGTAGTTGAACTGAACTTTCATACTTTACCATCTCAAGACTCCAAGCCTTGTTTCCCCCGAGCTCAATAGTTTGGGAGTTTATTTCTACAGATTTATACACATAACACTCATGAGGAAATCTGCAGATGCTGGAAATTCAAACAACACACACAAAATGCTGGTGGAACCCAGCAGGCCAGGCAGTATCGATAAGGAGAAGAAATGTTGACGTTGCAGGCTGAGAGCCTTCGTCAGGACTAACTGAAAGGAAAGATACAAAGAGATTTGAAAGTAGTGGGGGGAGGGTGAAATGCAAAATGATAGGAGAAGACTGGAGGTGATGGGATGAAGCTAAGAGCTGGAAAGGTGATTGGCGAAAGTGATGCAGAGCTGGAGATGGGAAAGGATCATTGGACAGGAGGCCTCAGGAGAAAGAAAGGTGCGGGGGAAGCATCAGAGAGACATGGAAAACATGCAAACAATTAAATATGTCAGTGATGGGGTAAGAAGTGGAAGAGGGGCATTAACGGAAGTTAGAGAAGTCAATGTTCATCCCATCAGGTTGGAGGCTACCCAGCCGGTATATAAGGTGTTGTTCCTCCAACCTGAGTTTGGATTAATTTTCACAGTAGAGGAGGCCATGGATAGACATATCAGAATGGTAATGGGACGTGGAATTAAAATGTGTGGCCACTGGTAGTAGTCTGTTGCTGCTGGTTCGTTTCTAAAGTGTTATGGTTTATAACAAAATGGGGCCTGCGTCTGGGATATAAACAACTTTAAGGATTGATTTAATATCGATTTCATTGGATAAATCCCTTTTGATTTATTTCTGTGTGGAAAATCAGCAGCAATGGTTGTTGATAGATATCTGGAAGTGTGAACCTCTCAAGCATTAGAGGACACCAGAAGGATTGATTTATTGAGTATTGCTAGAATGTTAATACTTGCTAAGGTGAAATTGACAATCAGGAGGGTGCAGATGCAGAGGATAATAGCTGAACATTATGTATCTGAGGGTGTGTTTAAAGTGGAGGAGTTGGAGGTGTTTCCTGAAAGTAAACCTCGTGAGCTTGAGCTCCAGTACAAGTTAGAAAAATTGAAGATGGAGGCTCCGGAAAGGCAGAGGCAATTTCAAGCTGGAGAGGCAGAAAAGCAGAAAGAAGATTCTCTTACAAAGTCTAATTAAGGGAAAGGCTTAGCAAGCCTATACTGCTTTGACAGTTGCTGAAGCAGCTTATTATTTACTTATTTATGCTGACCCAATCATCGCCACTGGGCTATAAATGTGCAGGAGCAGTGTGTGGTTCAGTGCTTTGCTCAAGGACACTCACGCTGCCTCGGCTGAGGCTCAAACTCATGACCTTCAGATCGCTAGTTCACCACCTTAACCACATGGTCACGCACCACACATTATGACCCAGTGAAACAGGCTGTGCTCAAAGCTTACGAGTTAGTCCCAGAAGCAGACAGGCAAAAGTTTAGAAATTTGAAGAAATCTGTGGACCAGACATGTGGAATTTGCTTATGAGAAACTTGTGTGCATTGACCGCTGGTGCATATCTGAACATGTAAATGATGATTTTAACAGCTTGAAAGAGTTGGTTTTAATTGAAGAATTCAGAAGGTGCATCCCTGATGACATAAAGACGTATTTAGATGGAAATTATGCTGCCACTATGCAGGAATCTGCTAGATTAGCAGATCGGTTTGCTTTAACTCATAAAGTTATGTTTACCCTGAATAAGAGTTTCCAAAAGGCACTTGTCAAGTTGTGGGTAAACCTAATGAGCTCGCCCCAGTGGCCTGTACCTGCATTCGGTGAACCCTTTTCCAAAGTTGTAGTGGATTGTGTTGGCCCATTGCCAAAGACTAAAGCTGGCCATCAGTATCTGCTAACTATTATGTGTACTGCATCCAGATTCCCAGAGGCAATGCCTCTCAGAAATATTAAAGCTAAAACTGTGGCGAAGGCTCTTACCAAGATTTTCAGTTTATTTGATTTGCCTAAAGAAATCCAGTCTGATCAATCAAGGATGTAATTTTACATCTGGATTATTCTAGCAGGTAGTTTCTGAACTGGGAGCAAAACAAATTGCATCATCTGCGTACCATACAAGGGGCTTTAGATAGATTTCATTCTACCCTCAAAACAATGATTAAGACATATTGTGTTGAAAATGGAATAGACTGGGATGAAGGAATACTTTTGCTTTTGTCCAGATGAAGGAATACATTTGATTTTGTCCACAGAAAGAGAGTCAGTACAGGAATCACTGGGCTTTACTCCATTTGAACTTGTATTTGGTCGCAGAGTGACCTTTGACCTTGTTAAAAGGAACCGTGGATTGCTGGGATGTACATGTTAACTCGTTAGACTATGTTTTGAAGTTCAAAAATAAACTACACCAAGCCTGTAGTCTAGCGAGACGAAAAATAAAGATTTCTCAAAACAAAATGAAGTGTTGGTTTGATAACAGGGCTCGCGAAAGAAAATACCAGGTGGGAGGTAAGGTGCTTGCCTTATGTTGACGATTCCACTTCAGGTGAAAATCAATAGACCGTATGAAATAGTCTCTCAAATTAATGATGTGAATTATGTTATTAAAACACCCAACTGGCTTGAACTAACACAGGTGGTACACATAAATATGATAAAGCCTCTTCTAACAAGCAGGTACCATCTGTGAGTGTTGTTGTCAAAAAAAATGAAACTGGCAACCCTGAGAATGAACCAATTGACTCATCTGAGACCTTTCACGAGCCAAACATGGTCCCAGTTAGGCTAATGAACTCGGTTGTTCCAGAAAACATTGATAACAAGTTGTCTCATCTGCAGCCAAAGCAACAACAACAGCTGAAGGAATTAATTCTGAAGTTTAAAGATTTATTTCCCTATGTTCCCAAGCAAACCACGGTCGCAGTACATGATGTAGATGTTGGTCAAGCCAATCTGATTAAACAACACCCACTTCGCATGGACGTAGAAAAGTGTAAATTGGCTGACCAGGGAATTGAGTATATGCTGGAGAATGGTATTATTAGGCCTTCAAAATGAGATTGGCGTCACCCTGCATTTTTGTGCCCAAACATAATGGTAGTGTTAGATTTTGCACTGATTGTAGAAAGGTAAATGCAGTAACAAAAACTGATGTCTATCCTGTCGCTAGAGTGGATGATTGCATCGATAAGGTTGGAAAAGCTAATTTCTTACAAAAATTGATCTGTTGAAAGGGTATTGGTGTGTTCCATTGACGGACAGAGGTAGAGAAATTTCTGCCTTTGTGACACCATCTGGGTTGTATGAATACAATGTTTTGCCTTTTGAAAGGAAAAATGCTCCAGGAACATTCCAGAGAATGATTGATTTTGTAATTCGAGGGTTAGAACACACAGATACCTATATTGATGACTTAGTTACAGGGAGTGACACTTGGGAAGAGCATATCTCTGCAGTAGAAAAGCTATTTGACAGGCTTTCCTAGGACAACCTTACAGTTAACTTGGCTAAGAGTGAATTTGGCCATGCCAGTGTGACCTGTCTTGGCTATGTTGTACGTCAAAGCAAGTTGCCTCCTGTTCTGGCAAAAGTCCAGGCAATTTCTCAAGTTCCTATTCTGACTGCTACGAAGGCTCTTAGAAGGTTTCTGGGATTGGATGGATATTACTGCAAGTTCTCTAAGAACTTTGCTGCTATCGCATTTCCTCTGACTAATATCCTGAAGAAGGGTGAAAAGTTTGTTTGGACCGAGCCTTGTCAGAAGGCATTTGATTGATTGTTATCAGTATTTCAGATTAGGCCAATCAATGTAGTGCTGTCAACAAATTTAAATAGCAGATTGGAGCTGTGTGTGGCAACACAAGTCATGGGTGCACAGAGAGTAAAGGAGAAGGCCAAAGAGACAACCCTGTGGGTTATTTGTGCTGAGGGTCAGAGAGACAGAGGAGATGGAGCCCACTCTCACCACCTGCTGGGGATCTGACAGGAAGTCCAGGATCCAGCGACACAAGGCATGGTGAAGGCCGAGGTCTCTGAGCTTCTTGTCGATACTTCACGCCTTTGTATGGCTACTGCTCTGCCCATGACTGCAAGGAACTGCAGAGAACATCAGAGAAACAAGCCTCCCCTCCATGGACTCTTCCTACACTTCCCCTCCCTCGGAAAAGCAGGCCATGTACTCAAAGATCCTCACAACCTGGACATTCTTGCTGCAAAACCCGCTCTCCCATCGGGGGAGAGATACAAAAGCCTTAAAGTGCGTAACACCAGGCTGAAGGATGGCTTCCTGTCTGCAGCTATAAGTCAAATGAATGATAAAATGGACTCAACCTCAAAATGTAACTCGACGTGACCCTGCACCATATGTCTATCTGCACTGCATTTTCTCTGCAGCCACAATGCTTTGTTACAGTGATTATTTTGTTGTATGTCAGCTCAATGTACTGTTGGAATGTATCCATCTGTGTGGATGGTACATCAGGCAAGATTTTCACTGTAGCTCAGTACATGATGATAATAAACAAATTTCCCATTTTAATTGTGTGGAAATATTAGACAGACTGAGCTTCTGCTCTAGAACCTCAGAAGGAAACTGAACTGTTGTCATTTCTGTGGAAAGCAAATATATGGAAAATGCTTCAATCTCACATTACGATTTGCAGTAACTGGGAACAGGTGACTGGTGGTTGGTCTCCCATATCAATATCAGAATCAGGTTTAATAGCACCGGCATGTGTCATGAAATTTGTTGTCGCTGTGGTAGTAGTAGAAACTAATTCATAACAATAGTTTTTAACAATTGTGATTTAAAATAAGAATATACATATATATAGTACAAAAATAGAGAAAAAAATGTAAGCTATCTTAATTGAGTGGAGCAATTTGACTGACTGGGTGTTGCTTTAGAAATTCTGAAGTGAAGCTGAACTAAACTTTACACATTTGTGAGAAGCTCAGATAAATACAAATGGCTAAATTCTCACATAAACGGGTCAGACACCCAGAAACATCGGCAGCCCTTCAGCACCTCAAAACAGCGGAATGAAACAACAGAAAATATTGCAGAGAAAAAAAACATTGTCCACAAACAACGAGAGGACGTGACAGATCCGGATCTCACTGACTTGTCTGAACGGGGAAAGATGAAGCTACACGTACACGTCGAGCAGTGACCCGCAGATGCTGCCGATCTGCAGAAAAACATGAACTGGAAACGGGATCAGGTGTCGGGTGGAGGGTCTCCCTCCTGAACCGGTGAACCGGTGAATCCGCTCCTCACCCCTCACACGCTGCCAAAACCCATCCACCGCATTCCCCACATTATTCCATATTTACGCCAGATACATGATTATTTTTCCACACCATATCTTCCCCGATCCGTTTCCCTCCACCTCCAGTTCACAGAGTCACCGGCTCGATTCCCATCCAGGTCCAAAACATAATTCAGACCCAAACAGGAAATGTTCACGTTTCATTTAAATCAGATCTGTGTTTATAAACACTAATTTTTATTCACATTCCTCCGGAGCCTTGCTGGACAGGAACACTGCAACATTAAGTGAGAAACAGCAGGAGGCCATTCAGCCCCTCTAACCATCAGCAAGATGGCGGCTGCTGTCCCATCTCAGCCACATGTTTCTGCCCGATCCTCATTTCCTCGATCCCTTCGGTCTCCACACATCTGACGGGCCGAGCGGTCTCCTCCTACCTCTCAGCGATACATCAGACTCCGGCCGCAGGAGACGCTTCACAAACGCCCCAACTTCCTTCGGAGGGAAATGGAAATAAATCAGAAAGTGGACATTTACTTTGAGTTTTTCTCCGCTCTGAGGAGGCGGTCGGCGCTTGAGCGGGAGACGAACTCGGCGGGGTAACGCCCACTCGGCTTGTCCACCTCCGCGACTGGTTGTAAGCAGTGATTGACATCGCTTCGCACCAATGGGAATAGCGCAGCGCCTGAATCCCCTGTTGACAGCGGTGGGGGAGTGGCTGGTCACGTGATTATTAGCCCAGCCGTTCAACCGATAAAGCTCGAGCACAGCAGCGCGTGGATGACGTAAGACACCGCGCACGTGAGGGCAAATCCCGGTGTGGGGAGTCCATGTGTGACGTCAGACGAGTGGGGGGGGGAGCTGTGTGACGTCACCTGTAGGGGAGCGCTCGTATTTAAACGCACCAAAATGGGTGTTTCTTATTATTTCGGTGGGACAACAACATTAATCACGGGTTTCATCACTGAATCCAGTGTTGTGAGATGTAAAGTCCCCTGTTATGTGTCCTGTTATGGGTGGTGTACACAGTGTAATTGTTGCTTGATAGCTAGTTCGCTACATACCCCTTCATTTGCTTTCACCACAAAGTGTGGGCCATTGTCAGAGCTCAGCATCTCTGGCAGGCCGTACCTGGAAATTATTTTCCGTAATAATACCTTCACAACAGTCAGCAGTATTAATGGTAGTTGGAATAGCTTCAATCCATCTGCTAAACACATCTATAATAACCAAGCAGTATCTATAGCAATGTACTCTAGGCAATTCAATGAAATCAACTTGTAGACACGAAAAAGTTTCACCTGTCAAGGGAATCGTACCCGATGTGCAGGGTTCAGGTTACCAACCATTCCCTCCTTTTCCAAGTGTGTACAGTTATTTACATAATTGACCAATGTTGGTAAAAACTGTGTAGGAACACAAACCTGTCCCACTGGGGTGATCCAAAAACCTAGATCGGGGTCTTTCTGGAACCCCATCTGGGACCACAGTTTGCGCTCATCCTTAGAGGCGTCCCCCTGAAAAGTACGCACCTCCCTCATGTCTGGCAAACCCGTTCTGCTTGAGTCACGGAGGATTGCTTGACGGGAACCCGAGCGGACTACAACTACCGAGGATTGTGCCACACTTTTCGCTGTCTAACCTGCTAAAGCATTGCCTGTAGTGACCAGGTTAGACATGCGGGCGTGGGCTGCACATTTAATAATAGCCAAAACTCGAGGTAGCTGTAGAATGGTGAGTAAGTTGTTTACAAAGGTGGCATTACTAATGGGGTGGCCATAGGAAGTCAGGAATCCCCATGTTCCCAGAGAGCCCCGTAGTCATGTGCAATTCCAAATGCATAACGGTAGACTGTGTAAACGTTCCCACTTTAGTCTGTTGCTGGGATACAGGCACGAGTCAAAGCAAACAGCTCAGCCTTCTGGGTAGAGACAGCTGCTTCAAAAGAGGCCTGCTCAACTATTTCACTGTCCGTCACTATCGCATATCCAGAGTACAATTTTCCTGCTGGATGCACAAAAGAGATTCCATCCTCGTAAAAAGTTGCCTCAGGCTTGAGGGGGTATTGCAGAATGGATGGGAGAGTCTGTCCTTCTTTCACTGTGATCCAGACAGGGGGCAGTTGGTGCGGCCGACTTCATTGCCTGAAATTGCCCAGAGATGTGGTACAACATCTTGGGTTTTGTCAATATTAAAAGAGAGTTTTAGCAGATGTCCCGTCTTCATTTCCAACTCCTTCAAGTATCGGAGTTGGCCCACAGGAAATCTTGCCAGTCTCCTTTCGTGCAGGAGGCTTGTTTTGTCAGGGTGTAGGCAGGGAACCCAGGGCAAACCCTGATGCTGGTATGGGGAACCACCAGTCCTGTCTGTCCCCAAAGGAAATCCAGAACTTCGGACAGTAATGAACTGCCCTCTCTTCCTTTAACCTGTCCAAGCACCGTGAAAGGGAACTTCTGTCCCTCGAGGGGTGCATAAATATGGCTTTCCTCAGATGAGCACCCCGTAGAGTCAAAGTACAGAGTCACATGAGAGTCGACCACTGGCAGGAGGGGTTCAAACTCAGTGGAGTCCAGATTGTGCCCACCACTGGGGGGGGGGGTCAGAAATTGGGGAAGCAGTCGGTTGTTCGCTAGTTGCAGGGTGATACCATTGTCTGTGCATAGGCTCTCGACTTCCAACAGACAGAGCAAGTCTCTCCCTTCAAGATTACACCCCCGACTGATGGTGACTGTAAATGAAACCTCACACTGGTTCCCCGGAATTTCACCTGCAGTGGCTGGTTATGTGAACACGTACATCCTATGCCTTCAAAGCCAGACAGAGTGATTGTAGCGTCTGACCGCTGGAATCCCTTTTCTGATACTGTTTCCTGATCGAGAGTGGTTGTGGTTGCCCCCATATCAATCATAAACGGAATTGGAATTCCAGCAACTTGCAATATTACATTGGGCTCTTCCTGAGGGGTGGAAATCACAGTAAGAAGCATCCTTGCTTGTCCATTTCTAAGCGGGTTGTTTGCCCCACCTGTCCCGTGGTAGCTTTCTGTTCTTCTGATCCCCAGATATAGCCCACTCGCATCCTTCTTTCCACTGAACACCTTTAATATTAGTTCCCTTCAGGGTTGATCGGGATTCGAAAGTCCGGTCGCAATGATATGTCAAAGCGCAACGTATTCCATTTCGGTCATTTTCAGGCCAATCCATATTATTTTTAATCGTGTTGGCTAGCTATATTGGTAAGCAATAGAACAGTAGGGCATTAAACTGGGGGGACAGATTCCCATTATTAAAGGCTTGGTCTCCTGCGAAAGTGCCATAGCAGGCCACAAATCACTCCCAATAGTCTGGTCCCGATTCCCCAGGGTTAGGTTTGCATTCAACTACTTTACTAATGTTTACAGGTTGCTGGAGAGCCCTTTCCAAGGCTTGAATAATCTGCTCTGTCTGATCATTCTGATTATGGTTTCCCGCCTGTAACTCCTGATAGGTTTGGTATCTCAAACCTACATTCCTTTTCCTCCCCTCAGCAGCGGAGAGAATCATGCAGCAGAGACTGAATAAATCTTGTGGAGTCGCATTAGACATTTGTGTAGTACTGTGGACATACTGAGCAAACTATATATATAAATAAATAGATAGATAGATAGATAGATAGATAGATAGATAGATAGATAGATAGATAGATAGATAGATAGATAGATAAATAAATCGTGTGCAGTTGCATTAGACATTTGTGTAGTACTGCGGACACACTGAGCAAACTAAATAAATAAATAAATAAATAAATAAATAAATAAATAAATGAATCTTGTGCAGTTGCATTAGACATTTGTGTGGTACTGTGGACACACTGAGCAAACTGTGCTGGTTTTTCTTTTCTCTCTGGGGCATGATTCATGATCATTATCATTTCTTGAGGCTTCCAGGGTGCATACACAGGAATCACTGAGGGCTGTCCCTCCTGCTCGTGGATTGGGCAACATTCAGGTGGGAATTGTCTTTGTGGAGCCATTAACTTTGGGGTTTTATTGTATTCTTCTCTCCCTGTCTCGGAATAAACCTCTGTATTCCCTTTCAGGATCACATGGTAAAGTGGCAGCCCCCCCCCCCGACTTCCCTGTCCCGCTGTTTTACCCGAGCGGCTATCATTGGGGTTTGGGGGCACTGGGTGCACTTGGCCCCTGGTAAGGTAGGAGAGATACGGGGTGGGGGGGTTCCCACTCCTCATCATGGTCACTGTCCTCAAACAGGGTCGGTATGACAGACATGGGTTTGGGATCCCTTGATTCCCTATCAGTATGTAACAAAACCCAATTTCCCTCAGGGTCAATAAAGTACGTTTGTCTGTCTGTCTGTCTGACGTTCCTGCCCTTCTCTCCTATCTGGGCCGGCATTGGTTTGCTTACGTTGTTTTTCGTGCTCTCGTTTTTGGCGCACATCCACCCATTCACACTTCACTTTTAGCGTCTCCCAACCTTTGCAGTACATACCTCTATCCCATTGTCACATGCATTCTTACTCCAATTTGCTAATAATATACTGTTCCACTTCATATCTGCTTTTCCTTTCACTCCCTTTCAACAATTTCCACTTCTTTCCACAGTTCTTTTTCCATATCGAATTGACTGTTTGTTCTCATGAGGTAATATCCCAGTTTCCCTCCCCCCCCCCAGTGGCCACATTTTGTTCCCCAATTTCTTATTCAGCGCTGCACTCAACATTTGAAAATCTTTTTCCTTGCCTGGAAAACTCTCAGACATATTGTGTAGGGCTGCTCCTGGCCCACTCGCATCAATCGACTGCAATTGACCCCTGTCCTCTAAGTAATTTTCCCGGCACAAAGCCTCCTGCTCAATTATCGATCAGGTAACTTTACCCCGCTGGCACCTCCTGCACAATTAATATAATTACCTGGCATGTAAGCCTCCTGCCCATTTAGTAACATTTACCTGGTACCGCCTCATGCCTACTTAGCAAAATTTTGCCTTCCTTATACGAGCCTCTCGACAGATTCTTTCCCAATCCCGTCAAGCTAAGCAATCAGCCTTGGGTGAGGGACCGTACCTCCAAATGAAGTAACGGAGAGTGGCAAAAGGTAAAATACCTATTGGGCACCTGGTCAGTCTCCGCAGTCCCCAGAGTGGTCCAGCCACTTACTCAGCCCGTCTGCTTGGCACTCCCTGTATTGGGATCCTGTTCGTGATGACAAATGTTAAAAGTTGAGTCCAATTAAAACTCGGGAGTCCAGTTTCTTATCATCACCACAGTTTGTTGTGCATTCTCCTGCAGGAGATTGAGACCCAGTTGTCAAAGGGAAGGCACGTAAGCACTGGCACTATCTAACAAGTGGACTGACTTAGTCAGGTTACAGCCTGTACATAGTACATAGTAAGCCCATACATTACTATTGCAATATGTTGTTTGAACTGGTACACCCAAGTCTGTTGGTGCAAAACTTAATTACTTAGAATTGAGAGTTTATTAAATCAAGGTTTTAATTACAGATGGATGTACAGTCTCGTCCTTGTCAGTTATTCCCTTTGCAAGGCCCTGATTTAATAACAAACAAGTTCATTCCTGTCCTTATCAGGGAGTCCTCCTCCAGTTAATCAAACATGAGTACAATGTATAATGCTATCAGCTCTCAGTTTGTCTCTCTGCAAGCCTCAGAGAACTGGTAATGAGCCTGTCTTAGCTAAATGCTGAAAACTGAGTTCACTTCAGTTCAAAATTCCTATTCAGTCCCAATTATTCTTTTGGCCAGAGGTTTCATAGGTTCAAAATGATTTTGTTTATATATCCTCAATTCCTCAAGAGGGATCAGGGGAAATATTTATGTCCAATATAGAAACTGGTGTTACCTGTGTGTATTGTGGTGATGCAAAAGTTGCTGGAGAATTTGCAAGTGGGAAGAAGTGGAGTGATGTTTGCAAATCTGACTTTTTAAAGCATAGTTTAGCAAGCAAACCACATATGGACAATGTACAAAAGCTCTGGTGAGAAAATCCTTCATTACCCATTACAGGCCTGCTACATAGGTTGTGTGAGAGTGCAGATGAACTCGATCACGTATAATGTGTAAAATGTCCTTTTTTTTGGTTAAGAGCTTTTTTAGGTGTATAAGATGATGAGGGGCATTGATCGTGTGCATAGCCAGAGGTTATTTTCCCAGGGCTGAAATGGCTAACACAAGAGAGCAGAGTTTTAAAGTGCTTGAAAATTGATACCGAGGGGATGTCAGGAGTAATTTTTTTTTTTTTACACAGAGAGTGGTGGGTGCATGGAATGCACTGCTGGCTTTTTGTGTGAGAGTGTTTCAGTTACTGTGGGAACAGGAAACCATGCAGCTCAGTGGGAACAGTGAATAATACCATTGGAGAGAGTCAAACTGAGCCAGGTCACGGATTGGAGATGGCAGAAATGCCCCATTCTGATAGACACAGGAAGAGCATCAGAGAATTTGATGGTCATTCCAGATACCAGCACTGTGCCCAGTCAGAAGATGATTTCTCTCTGCAACTTGGGTTGAACTTCATTGTAAGATCACACTGTGACAACTCATGTGATCTCATCTGAAATGTTCTCCTACACCCATTGATTGATTCTGTAAATCTTTTTACAGGTTAAAAATGACAAGGAATTTGTCTACGGGAATCTCGAACACTACACGTCAATTTTGCTGTCTCTGTCCAGATATTTAAGAAGTGGAGCAAGGGATTCACTCGATCATCTGCTCAGACTGTGGGGAGGGATTCCCTCGGTCATCCTTCCTGCTCAGACTGTGGGGAGGGATTCACTCGGTCATCCTTCCCGCTCAGACTGTGGGGAGGGATTCACTCGATCATCCTTCCTGCTCAGACAGTGGGGAGGGATTCACTCGGTCATCCTTCCCACTCAGACTGTGGGGAGGGATTCACTCGGTCATCCTTCCCACTCAGACTGTGGGGAGGGATTCACTCGATCATCCTTCCTGCTCAGACTGTGGGAAGGGATTCACTCGGTCATCCTTCCTGCTCAGACTGTGGGGAGGGATTCACTCGATCATCCTTCCCGCTCAGACTGTGGGGAGGGATTCACTCGGTCATCCTTCCTGCTCAGACTGTGGGGAGGGATTCACTCTATCATCAGACTGACTGCCATGCCTGCCATTTTAAACGGGGGTGGTGGGGGGGGGGGGACCTGTTCATCTGCTCAGACAGTGGGAATGGATTCAGTTGGACATTTCAACTGAAGGGACATCAGCAAGTTTATACTGGGGCAAGGCCATTCACCTGTTCTGTGTGTGAGAAGGGGTTCAGTCGGTCTTCCCACCAGTGGACACACCAATTAGTTCACAGCACACCGGGCAGAGGCTGGTCAACTGCTGAATTTCTGGGAAAGGATTCACTCGGTCATCTGACCTAATGGCTCACCAGCGAGTTCACACCGGGGAGTGTCCGTTCACCTGCTCAGACTGTGGGAAAGGATTCACTTGGTCATCTAACCTGAAGAAACATCAGCGAGTTCACACTGGAGAGAGGCCATACACCTGCTCAGAATGTGGGAAAGGATTCACTTCCTCAGATAAACTGAAGATTCATCAGCGGGTTCACACTGGGGAGAGGCCGTTCACCTGCTCAAACTGTGGGAAGGGATTCACTCAGTCATCTAAACTGAAGGAACATCAGCGAGTTCACACTGGTGAGAAGCTGTTCATCTGCTCAGACTGTGGGAAGGGATTCACTCGGTCATCCAACTTGCTGGCACACAAGTCAGTTCACACTGGGGAGAGGCCTTTCACCTGTTCAAACTGTGGGAAGGGATTCTCTTTGTCATCCCAACTGAAGGGACATCACCGAGCTCACACTGGGGTTTGGCCATTCATCTGCTCAGACTGTGGGAAAGGATTCACTAAGTTATCAAAACTGGAGGTACATCAGCGAGTTCACACTGGAGAGAGGCCATTCACCTGCTCAGAATGTGGGAGGGGATTCACTCAGTCATCTATTCTGAAGTTACATCAGCGAGTTCACACTGGGGAGCGGCCGTTCACCTGCTCAGACTGTGGGAGGGGTTTCACTTGCTTGTCTAATCTGAAAGGACATCAGGAGTTCACACTGGTGAGAGGCCATTCACATGCTCAGACTGTGGGAAGGGATTCATTCTGTCACACGAACTACTGGTACACAAGTCAGTTCACACTGGGGAGTGGCCGTTCACTTGCTCAGACTGTGGTAAGGGATACTCTCAGTCATCCCAACTGAAGGTACATCAGCGAGTTCACACTGGAGAGAGGCCATTCACCTGCTCAAACTGTGGGAAAGGATTCACTCAGTCATCCAAGCTGAAGGTACACCAGCGAGTTCACACTGGAGAGAGGCCGTTCACCTGCTCAGACTGTGGGAAGGGATTCACTCAGTCATCCCAACTGAAGGTACATCAGCGAATTCACACCAGGGAGAGGCCGTTCACCTGCTTAGACTGTGGGAAGGGATTCACTCGGTCATCTCAACTACAAAGACACCAGCGAGTTCACACTGAGTAGAGGCCGATCAACTGGTCAGTCTTTGGGAAAAGTTTCTCTCAGCCAAATCAACCAAAATGTGCATCATCGAGTACACACTGGGGAGTGGCCGTTCACCTGCGGTGAATGTGGGAAGTGATTCACTAAGTAATCTAAGCTTATGTAACTCTCACTTTAGCTAGCAGCTTAAAATAGCTTAATTTGCCCCCGGCCCCAGCCCGGCCAAACTTAAGAAATCTCATTTGGGTGGATGCTGCATGATGCATCCCCTGTTACAAATCAGTACTGTACCCCGAAATAACAACGGTACACAATATGTGATTAAACAATTGAGATTTATAATTCTTACTTTGACTATAGGGTTAGTAAAGAAAACAAAAAAAAAGAAACAGCCCACTCTCTCCATTCG
Source organism: Hypanus sabinus (assembly GCF_030144855.1). NCBI lineage: Eukaryota > Metazoa > Chordata > Chondrichthyes > Myliobatiformes > Dasyatidae > Hypanus > Hypanus sabinus. Next base: position 169,717 of record NW_026780717.1, on the reverse strand, counting down.
CATCGTCTCATCTCTCCCCAGCAAAAGACCATGAACATCTCTCTTCCAGACTCACAAGAAGGAACATTTCTCTCATTGGATAGACCCACACTCCAAATCCCTGTTTTCTATAGTCGTAACCTAAACATTGTTACACTTGTGACAGACTACCGGGTTCACACCAGGGAGAAAGTTTCAATAAGCTGCATGCTGGATATTTTTCCATCACCGTTGCTGAATGCAATTTCGAGACTGACTGTCGGTGCTGAACTCTGCAATTATTGCTGCTGCTCACCACACCCAGTTCTGCACCCTGGTCACTGGGCATGGGAGGAGTTTCTTCTGCTGCACATTCACCTTTAATGGGACTGGAGTTTAATATTCTGGTTCTGAGACAAATAAATCAGTTCTATTTTAAACTCTGTCTCCGGTACGTAATGAATTTATAACACACCTTGTGCACAGTGGAGGGTCAACTCATGCCGGCTGGACCCTGCCTGTGATTCTGTTCCAGGACAGTCCTTTTAAATCCTCCCCTGTTGTTCACCTCTTGCTCTCCCTGTGGTGATGGGTTCCAAACAGTCACCATCCTGTGGGTGAAGAGGTTTCCCTGAATTTTCTGCAGACTGAAGAAATTGAGCTGACTGCAGTTCTGTCTGAGATGTTCTTTACCCCTGAAATCTCTGAGCTGAGGAAGAATGAATTTGGGAGTTACCCTCCTTATTCATGGCTCATTTCCACATTATGGGTCATTTCCCCTGCTTCTAAAGTGTTGTTGAAAACACACTGTCCTCTAAAGACTGAAAGCAGAATGCGAAACCATTGTTTGGATGTTCAACGGAGCAGGGTCAGAAACCAGAGGCGGGTCTGCACAGGGCAGAGTTTGGGGCTCTGGACGACGGTCGGGGTAAGAACGTATGATAAGGAGAAGGGAATCAGCAGCGGGGCGTGTCAACGAATGACAGAGTAGCAACATTTGGAAGCTGATTGATAGAGAAAATCTTTAGGTTGTCTGACTGATGACACAAACAATGCCTGTGGTGAGGTACTCCACTGGTTGAGGAATGTATGTGTTTGGAATGGTTTTATCTATTGGGGGAGTTGTTCCTGCTTATTAATCCTGTAATATTATATTCGAATGGTTCGTACGGATTGTCCTATCTGAAATAATGTATTGATTATAAAACATAGAATAGTACATCACATTACAGGCCCTTCGGCCCACAATGTTGTGGTGACCCTCAAACCCTGCCTCCCATATTGCCTCCCACCTTAAATTCCTCCATATACCTGTCTAGTAGTCTCTTAAATTTGTATATAGTGTATCTGCCTCCACCACTGACTCGGGCAGTGCATTCCACGCACCAACCACTCTCTGAGTGAAAAACCTTCCTCTAATATCCCCCTTGAACTTCCCTCCCCTTACCATCTCCTCTTGTACTGAGCAGTGGTGCCCTGGGGTAGAGGCGCTGGCTGCCCACTCTGTCTATTCCTCTTAATATCTTGTACTTCTCTATCATGTCTCCTCTCATCCTCCTTCTTTCAAAGAGTAAAGCCCAAGCTCCCTTAATCTCTGATCATAATCCATACTCCTTAAACCAGGCAGCAACCTGGTAAATCTCCTCTGTACCCATTCCAATGCTTCCACATCCTTCCTATCGTGAGGCGACCAGAACTGGACACAGTACTCGAAGTGTGGCTGAACTGGAGTTTTATAGAGCTGCATCATTACCTCGCGACACTTCAACTCTATTCCTCCACTTATGAAGGCTAATACCCCATAAGTATCATGTATTACCTACATATCTCTATGCACTTTGGGCTTAAGCGCAATTGAAACATACTAAAAAAAAACAAGACTACATTGAATAAAGTAAACTACGTTTTCCGTCATTGTCAGGCAGCAAAGATGGAATACATAGATGAGCTACCCGCAATATTAAAGAGGATACCAAATTTTTCTTCAGGTACATATATTGTAAGAGAGAGGCTGAAGTGGATATCGGACCACTGAAAAATGATGCTGGAGAGGTAGAAACGGGGTGGGGCTGCAAGGTGATGGCAGATGAACTGAATAAATCTTGTACATCACTCTTATCTCTCGAAGACACTGGCAGGAATATGGAAGTCCCAGATGTCAGTGGTCAGAATGTGTAAAGTTACGTTACACGGGAGAAGGTTCTTTGGGATACAGAGATGGTCTGAAGGTAAATAGGTCACCTGGACCAGATGGTGTACACCCCAGAGATCCGAAAGAGGTGGCTGAAGTGATGTGGAGGCATTAGCAATGATCTTTCGAGAATCGTTAAGGAAATAAAATCCAAAGAAGATCTTTCCTTCACTGCTCCCCGTCTCCCAGTGTCACCCATCACCTACCACGTCTTCCACCCCTTCACCCCCACACTGCTTCCTCTGATGTCTCATCTTCTTTGTTCCCAGTCCTGATGAAGGGTCTCGGCCCGAAACGTCGACTGTTTGCTATTTCCCATATATGCTGCCTGGCCTCCCAGGTTCCTCCAGCATTTTGTGTCTGTGTTGCTTGGATTCCCAGCATCCACAGATTTTCTCCTGTTTTTGATAAAAGCAAAAGCGGGGTCATGTAATATGGCAAGAAAACAGTGGGAAGTGAGAGGATTGGAAATCTTTTACATACCCAACAGGAAACAACAAAAACACATACACACACACACACACACACACACACACAGGAGAGACATGATGAAAAATTACGGTAATTGAGCCAATAATATCAGGTATCAAAAGTTGTTTAGATATATAAAGGGTAAAAGAGAGGGAAGAGTTGATATTGTACCACTGGAAGATGATGATGGCGTGTTAGTAATAGGGCAAAGAAATCGCGGCCGAATGTAATAAGTATTTTGTGTCAATCTTCACTGTGTAAGACACTCGCATTATAAGACTATCAGACATAGGAGCAGAATTAGGCCAGTCAGACCCATTGAGTCTGCTCCGCCGTTCTATCATGGCTGATCCCGGTTCTCACTCAACCCCATGCACCTGTCTCCTCGGCATATCCTGTAATGCCTCGACTGATCCATAAACTATTAGCTTTTGCCTGAAATGTACACACAGAGTTGGCCCCCACCGCCATCTGTGTCAGAGAATTCCACAGATTCACTGCTGTCTGACTAAATAAAATCCTCCTTAACTGCTCTAAAAGGTTGCTCCTCCGCTTTCAGGCTGTGCCCTCTGTTATGGCTACCCCCACCATAGGAAAAGGCCTCTCCTCATCCACCCTATCTGGACTTTTCCACATTCGGTGGGTTTCAGTGAGATTCAAGATTCAGGATGAGGTTTATTACAACAGGCATTTGGCTTGAAATTTGTTGACAGCAGCAGCAGTTCAATGCAATTCATATTCTGGCATAGATAATAATAATAAATGAATTAAAACAATAATCAAACAGCAGTTCAATGCAATTCATATTCTGGCATAGATAATAATAAACTAATTAAAACAGTAATCAACAAGTAAATCAATTATGTGTGATGAATAGTTTATTAAAATGTGTAAAAACAGAAATACTGTATATTGAAGAGTGTCCAAAGCTTTCAAAGTCCATTCAGGAATCGGATGGCAGAGGGGAAGAAGCTTTTCCTGAATCACTGAGTGTGCGCCTTCAGGCTTCTGTATCTCCTACCTGATGGTAACAGTGAGGAAAGGGCATGTCCTGGGTGCTGAAGGTCCTTTATAATGGACGCTGCCTTTCTGTGATACCGCTTCCTAAAGATGTCCTGGATACTTTGTAGGCTAGTACCCAAGATGGAGGTGACGAGATTTACAGCCTTCTGCAGCCTCTGAACACCCTCCACCCACATTTACTAAACATAAGTCAGTGCAGGAGTACAGGCCCAAAGCTGGCAAACGCTTCTCATACTTAACCCCTTCATTCCCGGAATCATCTTCTTGAAGATCCTCTGGACTCTCTCCAATGACAACGCACATTTTCTAAGATAGAAGTCCCACATACTCTAACTCTAACAGAATGTTACCCTTCATTGGTAGAGGGATTGAATTCAAGAGCAGGGAGGTAATGCTGCCACTATACAGGGTACCGGTGAGGCCGCACCTGGAGTACTGTGTGCAGTTCTGGTCTCCGTACACGAGGAAGGATAGACAGTACTGGCTTTGGAGGCAATGCAGAGAAGGTGAACCAGTTTGATTCCAGGGATGAGGGGGTTAACCTATGAGGAGAGATTGAGTCGCCTGGGACTTTTCTCTCTGGGGTTCAGAAGAATGAGAGGGAATCTTATAGAAATACCCAGAATTTTGAAAGGGATAGATAAGATAGAAGTAGGAAAGTTGTTTCCATTGGTAGATGAGACTAGAACTTGGGGACATTGCCTCAAGATTCAGGAGAGAAGAGTTAGGGCGGAGATGAGGAGAAACTGTTTTTCCCAGAGAGTGGTGAATCTGTGGAATTCTCTGTCCAGGGAAGCAGTTGAGGTTTCCTCACGAAGTATATTTAAGATACAGTTAGATAGGTTTTTGCAGAATAAGGTAATTAATGGTTATAGGGAAAAGGCTGGTAGATGGAGCTGAGTTCAGCCATGATTTTATTGAATGGCGGGGCAGGCTCAATGGGCCAATGGCCGACTCCTGCTCCCATTTCTTATGTTCTGACGTGTGGCCTGAGTAGTCTCTTATAAAGTAACAGCATTATCTCCTTGCTAGTATATTCTACTTCACTTTAAATAAAGCCAGCATTGCAGTTGCCTTCGTTACCATAGACTCAACCCGTAAACTAATCTTCTGGGAGTCTTGCCCAAGGCCCTGGTGGCGTAGTGACGTCAGCGCCGGACTCCGTAACGGAGGTCCCTGGGTTCGAATACAGTCGCTCCCTTGTACGCTTTCCATTCGTGCCGGATTGAGTGTTGAGCTCGCAATTCGACCTCATCAAATAAAGAAAGATACTGTGAAATGTCTGTGTGAGGAGTAGCGCCCCACACAACCTTCCGATCCGCGCCTTGTAAGGCACGAAAATGCCCGACGCTGCCCTGAGTCAGTCCTGAGTCGACTACGTCATCATCATCATCATCATCACATTTCCTTCTGTACATCTGTGGTTTGAACCTTCTCCCCAATCAGATGATAGTTCACCATTGTTCCTTTTGCCAAAATGCTTTATTGTACATTTCCCAGTTTTGTATTCCATTTGCCCGTTCTTCAAACGTGTCCTGCTGCAATCGTATTGCACCCTCAGCACCACCATCGCCTCCACCTATCTTTGTATCATCCGCAATCCTTGTCACAAAGCCATCAGTTCCATTATCCAAGTCATTGACAAACAATGTGAAAAGTAGCGGTCCGAATACTGACCCCTGAAGAGCACAAGTCACTGCTGGCCAACCAGAAAAGGCCCCTTTTATTCCCACTCACTGCCTCTTGGCTGTCAGCCATTCCTCTATCCATGCCAGTATTACTTCTGACTTTTATCCTGTTAAGCAGTTTCATGTGTGACACCTTATCGGAAGCTTTCTGAAAATCCAAGTAAATGATATCCACTGCCTCTCGTTTGTCCATCCTGCTTATGGCTTCCTCGAAGATCTGTAACAGACTTGTCAGGCAAGATTTCCCTGTATAGAACCAAGCTGGCTTTGACATTATATCATTAGTCTCCTAGTACACCAAAACCTCAACTGTTATCATGACTCCACACTTTCCCAGCCACTGAGGTTAGGCTAACTGGACTATAATTTGCTTTACTTTGCCTTCCTCCCTTCCCAAAGAGTGGATTGGCATTTGCGATCTTCCTGTCCTCCGGGACCATGCCAGAATCAAGTGATTCTTGACGTGTCATGACCAATGCATCTGTTATCTCTCCAGCAGCCTCTCTCAGGACTCTGGGATGTAGTCCATCTGGTCCAGGTGACTTATCCACTTTAAGAATCTGAGTTTGCCTAGCACGTTTTCCTTTGTAAAAGCAATGGCACTCACTCCTGTTCCCTGACACTCACGGATCTCTGGCACACTGGTGGTGTCTTCCACAGACAAGACGGATGCAAAGTACCTATCAAGTTCATCTACCATCTCTTCCCCATTTGTACCCCTTGAGCATCATTTTCCAGTGGTCCAATATCAACTCTCGCCTCCCTTTCATATATTTTATAACTGGTTTATATTATTGTATAGTTTGCTGTCATATTTCACCTTTCCCCTTACAGCTTTTATTTTTAATTTGCCTGTTGTTGGATGTTAAAAGCTACCCAGTTATCCAACCTACTACTCATTTTTGCTACCTTATATGCTTTTATACAGTTCTTAACTTCCTTTGTCAGCCACGATAGCCTAGCCCCGCTGTTTGAGAACTACGTCTGTGGAATATATCTATCCTGTACATTATGAACTATTCCCAGAAACGTCAGCCATTTCTGCTCTGGCGTCATCTCCACCAGCATCCTCCAATCCACCTGGGAAATCACCTCTCTCACGCCTCTGTAATTCCCTTTCATTCCATTGCGATACTACACATGTGACCTGTGCTTCTGCCACACAAATTGCAGCAGGACTTCAATCATATTATGATCACTGCCTTCTAATGGTTCCTTTACGTTAACCTGCCGAATAAGATCTGGGTTATTACACAACACCCAATGTAAGATAGCAGTTCCCCGAGTAGGCTCAACCATCAGCTGCTCTAAAAAGCCATTTCGTTTGCATTCAACACATCCCCTCTTTTGCGATTTAACGCCAATCTGACTTTCCCGATCCTCCTGCAGATTGAAGTCACCCACTACAGTTGTGTCATTAAATTTATTACATAAATACCAAACATTCAGCAGTACCTGGGGCAGAAGTTAGGATACATTCTTTTACCAAGGAGAGAAGATGTTTTTGAAGCTGAAAGGCCTGAAGGTAGATAAGACACCGCAGAGTTCAGAAAGAGTTAGCTGAAGAGATTGTGAAGGCATTAGACTCATAAAACACTACAACCCAGGAAAATGCCATTCGGCCAGTCTAGTCCGTGCTAAAGCATTAATCTTCCGAGTTCCAACAATTTCCACCTGGACCATCGCCCTCCATATGCTTCTCATCCAGTGACCTAAGCAAACTTCTCTTGAAGATTACAATCGTCCCTGCCACTTGCTCTGGCAATGAGTAATGATCTATCACAAATCACTAGATTTTGGAACGGTTCTGGTGGACCAGAAATTTGCAAATGCCACTCCACAATTTAAGAGGAAAATTATTGGACAGTTAGTCTGACCTTAGTGGTCAGGAAGATGTTAGAGTGTACTAAGAGTGTGTTTTTTGGGTACTGTAATTGGGGAAACATGATGAAGTAGGCCAAAGTCCGCAGGATTCTTTCGAGGAAATCTTGACTGACAAATCTCCTGGAATATTTTCGGAAATAACAGGCAAGATAGATAAAGCAGAGGCAGTGTATGTTGTTTGCTTGGATTTTCAGATGATCTTCAACAAGGTACCTCATGCAAGGCTTATTGAGAAAGTAAGGAGGGATGGGATCCAAGGGCACATTGCTTTGTGCATCCAGAACGGGCTTGCTCACAGAAGACAAAGAGTGGTTGCAGACTGGTCATATTCTGCATGGAGGTCGGTGACCAGTGGTCTGCCTCAGGGATCGGTTCTGGGTCCCCTACCCTTCGTGACTATTATAAATGACCTGGATGAGGAAGTGGAGGTATGGGTTAGTAAATTTGCTGATGACACAAAGGTTGGGTTAGATTGCAGGGGGATATTGATAGTCTGCAAACCTGGGCTGAAGAGTGGCAAATGGAGTACAACCCAAAGAAGTGTGATGTTTGTCATTTGCTTTGGTCAAATATGATAGAATATAGTATTAATGGTAAGCCTCTTGGCAGTGTGGAGGAACAGAGAGATCTTGGGGACGGAGTCCATAGGACACGCAAAGCTGCTATGTAGGTTGACTCTGTGGTTAAGAAGCCATACTGCGTATTGACCTTAATCATCCGCAGGCTTGAGTTTAAAAGCCGAGATGTAATGTTGCAGCTATATTGGACTTTGGTCAGACCCCACGTGGAGTACTGTGCTCAGTTCTGGTCGCCAAACTACAGGAAGGATGTGGAAGCCATAGAAAGGGTGCTGAGGAGATTTACGAGGATGTTGTTTGGATAGGGATAGGTTGAGTGAAATCGGTCTTTTCTCCTTGGAGTGATGGAGGATGAGAGGTGACCTGATAGAGGTCTTCAAGTAAATGAGAGACATTGATCGTGTGGATAGTTAGAGGCTTTTTCCCAGGGCTGAAATTGCGAGCACGAGGGCATAGTTTGAAGATGCTTGGAAGAAGGTACAGAGGAGATGTCAGGGGTAAGTTTTTTACACAGAGATTGGTGAGTGCTTGGAATGGGCTGCCGGCAATCGTGGTAGAGGCGGACACGATAGGGTCTTTTAAGAGACTCCTGGATAGGTACACGGAAATTAGAAAAACAGAGAACTGTAGGTAACCCTTGGCATTTCTAGAGCAAGGACATGTTCGGCATCGCTTTGTGAGCCAAAGGGCCTGTAACGTGCCGCAGGTTTTCTATGTTTCTAAGGTGCTCCACGTGAGGCTGCTTAACAGGATCACAGCTCATGGAATTACAGGGAAGAAACTTGTACTGACAAGGGAGAAAGAGTCAGAATAATGTGGGCAATTCTGTTTTGCTGTCGGTAACTCGTGCTGTTCTGTAGGGGTCAGTATTGAGACCGCATCGTTTCATGTTAAATCTGAATGTTATGGATGACGGCATTGATACCTTAGTGACGAACATTGCAGTTGATACAAAGATCAGTACGGGACAGGTAGTTTAGAGCAAAGCGGGAGTCTGCAGAAGGACTTCGATAGGTCTGGAGAATGCCAGCAAAGTAGCAGTTGAAATACAGTGTATGCAAGTCATGTACATTTGGTATAAGTAATTGGGCGTAGAGTAAAAATAAATGGGAGAAACTTGAAACAATTAGAGGTGCATAAGTGCTTGTAAGTCCTTGAGCAAGAGGCCCTAAAGAGTTGCTTGTAGCTTGAGTTGATTAAGGATGACAACTGCAATGTTAGCAAGGATGCTATACGATAGATTTATAATGCATTGGGCAGATCACTGTTCGTGCATTGTGAGCAGATTCCGAACTGTACTTACGTCTTATTATCTGAGCAAAAGATGTGCTCGTATTGGAGTGGGTCCGGAGAAGTGTCAAAGAATGATTCCAGGAAGACCAAGTGTGGATGATCTGGATGCGGAAGTACGTGGGAAGGGATTCACTCAGTCATCCAACCTACAGAAATTTATCAATATCCACTGCTGCTGATTTCTACACACAAATAAATCAAAAGGGATATGCCCAATCAAATAGATAATTAATCAATCAATAGCCCCCAAAACAACACGTGCCAGCCAGACACATAACAGGTGACTTTACATCTCACAACAGTGGATTCAGTAATGAAACCCGTGATTAATGTTGTTGTCCCTCTGAAATCATAAGAAACGCACTAAGGTGCATTTAAATGAGACCGCATCCCCACAGGTGATGTCGCACAGACCCCCCTCGCGCCTGACGTCACGCATGGGCTTCCCAGACCGGGTTCTGCCCTTACGTGCACAGCGTCTTACGTCATCCATGCGCTGGTGAGCTCGGGCTTTATCAGTTTAATAGCTTGGCTAATAATCACGTGACCAGCCCTCCCCCACCGCTGTCAACAGAGGATTCGGGGCTGCGCTATTCCCATTGGTGCAAAGCGATGTCAATCACTTGTTACCACCAGTCGCAGAGGTGGACAAGTCGATGGGGCCTTTCCCCCGCTCTGTTCGCCTCCCGCTCCGGCCACATCACAGCGGAGTAAATGTCCATTTTTTGATTTATTTCCATTTCCCTCCAAGGGAAGTTGGGACGTTTGTGAAGCGTCTCAAGCGGCCAGAGTGTGATGTGTCGCCGAGAGGTGGAGACCGCTCGGCCCGTCAGTTTGATGCCAGCTCTCTGGGGAGAGAGAGGAGGGATTTTATTGAAAGGAAAAGGTGTGAGAGGGAGCGGACAGAATGTTTGTCCCGGTGGAAATCTGTGAAAATGTCTGAGCCGAAGGTGGTGGCGAGCAGAGGGATTCACATGGGGGGGGGGGTAAACACCGACAGACTGTTGACCTGCAAGTGGGGCCAATGACAGGGGTAGGAGCTGAGTGGTTGGGGCAACACGGGGCTGCGGAAGATGGACATTTTTTGCACAGAGGATTAAAAAAGTGGTTGGAGAGTATTTGTATTAGAGAGTGCAATGAAGTTTCAACGGACTGATCCCTGAAATGGTTGGGTCATCATATAAAGAAAGATCAAATGTGATAACCCTTTCATTTAGAGAATCAAGGACTGAGAGGTGAACACATTGCAATGCACATCATTACCGGTTGAAACAGGAATCCCAGTCTCTGAAAAAGGGGGTGGATGCCTATATTTTATAATAAAACCCCTATTGGTTTACCTTTAACTCCTCTCCCAGTTTTATGCTTGCCCTGGTCCTTCACACCCCCTTACCTGCTTAAGATTCAGCCCATTAGCAACAGTCAGCAATTCATTCTTTTTGGCTTTTGCTAATGCCTTATGGGTTGGTGCTTCCAGAAATTTATAAATGCCATTGCTGCTGATTTCCACACACAGATAAATCAAAAGGGATTTCCCCAATCAAATCGAGAATTCATCAATCAATAGCCCCCAAATTTGTTCATATCCCAGACGCAGGCCCCAAATTTGTTACAAACCATAATGCTTTAGAAACAAGCCAGCAGCAATAGACTACACCTGGAGTCTGGTTTTGATGTTAAATCTGTCTTTATTAGAAACTACTTGTAAAATTGCAACTTAAACAAGATAAACAGAAGTTAACAGTGTTAAGTTTATAAATGTGTGTAAATGTAACTCCCAAACTATTGAGCTCGGGGGAAACAAGGCTTACAGTCTTGAGATGGTAAAGTATGAAAGTTCAGTTCAACTACAGAATAGGCGATGAGAGAGAGAGAGAGAGAGAGAGAGAGAGAGAGTTATGATCCAGGGTAAATGGCGAGAGAAGGCAAATATGTAGAATTGCACAGGTTCCACGGTGGTAAAATGAGAGAACAGTTGCTGGAGATTTTATCCATCATCGTTCCAAATCCACATACAAATTCTCATCGAAAGTGACTTGTCACAAGGGGTATTGTCTTCGTGAACTACCACACCACAGCCAGACAAGGGTTAACACAGGATGCGCCAAATCCGATCCACTCTTAAGGATCAAACGAGGTAACAACCACACATTCGATGTACGGTGAATCGATAATTAACCCATCCTTGTGGGCATAGGAAAGTTCCAAACAGTGAACTTGGCCAGTAGTTCCCTGGTTTCGATCCTTCCATTTTTCCTCCTTTGTCTCCGTCTGACTCTGAGTGTCTGTGTCCTCGGTTAAAACTAAACAAGCTGCGAGCAATGAAAACAAGCTGCAAGTCAGACTGAGTCGGCATCCTAGTCTCTGTCTCTCTCTCTTAAAATGACAGTCCACAGCAAACGAAACCCAGGGATTCATAACAACGGCCAGTCCCCACTGTGAACTGACTGGTGCGCCAGTAGTTGTGATGACCGAGTGAATCCTATCCCACAGACTGAGCAGGTGAATGGCCTCTCCCCAGTGTGAACTCGCTGGTGACTCAGTAGGGTGGATGACCGAGTGAATCCCTTCCCACATTCTGAGCAGATGAATGGCTTCTCCCCAGTGTGAACTCGCCGATGATTCTGTAGGTGGGATGACCGAGTGAATCCATTCCCACAGACTGAGCAGCTGAACGGCTTCTCCCCAGTATGAACAGACTGGTGTGCCAGTAGTTGGGATGACCGAGTGAATCTCCTCCCACAGACTGAGCAGCTGAACGGCTTCTCCCCAGTGTGAACTCGCTGATGTCTCTGTAGGGTGGATGAGTGAGTGAATCTTTTCCCACATTCTGAGCAGGTGAACGGCCTCTCCCCAGTGTGAATACGCTGATGACTCAGTAGGGTGGATGACTGAGTGAATCTTTTCCCACATTCTGAGCAGGTGAACAGCCACTCCTCAGTGTGAAGTTGCTGATGATTCTGTAGTTGGGATGACTGAGTGAATCCCTTCCCACAGACTGAGCAGGTGAACGGCTTCTCCCTAGTGTGAACTCGCTGATGACTCTGTAGGTGGGATGACTGAGTGAATCCCTTCCCACAAACTGAGCAGGTGAATGGCCACTCCCCATTATGAACTGACTGATGTGCCAGTAGTTGGGATGACTGAGTGAATCCTATCCCACATTCTGAACAGGTGAATGGCTTCTCCCCAGTGTGAACTCGCTGATGATTCTGTAGGTTGGATGACTGAGAGAATCCCTTCCCACAGACTGAGCAGGTGAATGGCTTCTCCCCAGTGTGAACTCGCTGATGACTTTGTAGTTGGGATGACTGAGTGAATCCCTTCCCACAGACTGAGCAAATGAACGGCTTCTCCCCAGTGTGAACTCGCTGATGACTCTGTAGGTGGGATGACTGAGTGAATCCCTTCCCACAGACTGAGCAGGTGAATGGCTTCTCCCCAGTGTGAACTCTCTGATGTCTCTGTAGGTTGGATGACGCAGTGAATTCCTTTCCACAGACTGTGCAGGTGAATGCCAGCCCCCTGGTGTGAACACGTTGGTGTGCCATTAGGTCAGATGACCGAGAGAATCCCTTCCCCGAAATTCAGCAGATGACCAGCCTCTGCCCAGTGTGATCTGACTGGTTTGTCCACAGGTGGGATGCCCGACAGAATCCTTTCTCACACATAGAACAGATGAATGGCCTTGCCCAGTGTGAACTTGCTGATGTACCTTCAGTTGAAAGGACCAAGTGAATACATTCCCACTGTCTGTGCAGGCAAATGGCCTCTCTCCTGTGTAAAATGCTGGGCTTGCTCGTTGGTCAGATGACCAAATGAATCCCTCCCCACAGTCTGAGCAGGAAGGATGGTCGATTGAATCCCTTGCTCCACTTCTTAAATATCTAGACAGAGACAAAAAACCTGTTGTGCCGTGTTTGAGATTCCTGGAGACATATTCCTTCCCGTTTTTAACCTGTAAAAGATTTACAAAATCTATCAATGAGTGTAGGACAACATTTCAGATGAGATTACTTGAGTTGCCAAGATTTGATTTGGTATCACACTGTTACAGTGAGGTTAAACCCAAGTTGGAAGATAAATCATCTCCTGACTGGGCAGAGTGCTAGTATCTGGAATGACCATCAATTCCCATATGCGTTTCAAGTTCCAACTCCTTAAAGTGCAGGGTTACAAGCTGCAGCTGGATGCACTTCTTGTAAGTGAGGGCATCAGGGGCACTACAGGTTTCCCCATCTTCCCTCAAATACCCCCTCTAATTTGTAATAATCAGTGTGTACATAAATCTTGCACTGTGCATTTTTTTTTACCCAGTGAGAAGATGTGCACAGTGAATTTTATATAGAGAGGTATTCATTTTCACAGGTAGCAAATCATGGTCAATAGGAACTTTGATCTCCACTGGGTTCAATCCAGTTCATCTGCACTGTCACACAACCTATATAGCAGGCCTGTAATAGGTAATGAAGGATTTTCTCACCAAAGTTTTTGCATATTGTCCATATGTTGTTTGCTTGCTAAGTTATGCTTTAACAAGTCTGATTTCCAAATATCATTCCACTTCTTCCCACTTGCAAATTCTCCAGCAACTTTTGCAACACCAGAATACACACAAATATCACCAGTTTCTATATTCTACATAAATATTTCCACTGAACCCTCCCCCAACCCTCAATGACTGACAGTGGTGAACTCAGTTTCTATACTCCCTTGAAGCCTCCCCCAATTCTCCAGCAACGTTTGCATCGCCACAATACACACATCAGACAAAGACTGACAGTGGTGAACTCAGTGATTGCAATGCCAATGAATACGAAGGGAAGGGCAGTAGTCTTTATGTCTCACTGGAGTCTGGCACATTTGTGATGTGAAAGCTATTGCTGCCCAGGGTTTGATATCATTACGTACCCAGAGAGAATGGGACACAACATGCTCTCACCAGTAGAAAAAATCCAGAACAAGAGGAGGTAGAACAAGCAACAGACACAAAATGCTGGAGGAACTCAGCAGGCCAGGCAGCATCTATGGAAAAGAGTACTAATGATGAATTCCTCCAGCATTTTGTGCGTGTTGCTTGGATTTCCAGCATCTTCAGATTTTCTCTTGTTAGTGATTGGAGGTAGAACAAAGGTGATTTTCTCAACTGTTGATGTAAAAGATTTTGTTCCCTTTCTCTGAGTTCCTAATCCTTGCATTTAGATAGCTGGAGCTCAGCTCTGTCTGAGAGATCCATCGGTTCCCATTCCCTCATCAACCGGAAGCTCCCCGGGGCCCGTATACGGATCGTGGTGCTGAGAGACAGGGACAAGAGCAGGACTGTCCCGGGATTGTTGGCCATGGTGTCCAGATTTCACAGGAATTGTCGCGAAGTCGGTGTTTAAGATAAAAACACGGAGAATCGCTATTACCTGCACCCGACATTTTTAAAGCCTTTTGTGTACTGCGCGCATGCGTGAAACTCAGGGACGTCCTCAGCCTGACACCTGCGCATTTCATCGGTGCTTCAGCGCTGGCAAAATTCGTAACGCATGGCCCTATGGGTAATCACGGTGCCATTAACCATTTCTGCAAGCACCGGTTCAATGTCCATACCTCATTTTTTTTATAGTGTGTATAGAAAAATTCTGCAGCTATTTTAACGTAGAAAGCGGCTCCCATAAACAATATACTCAATATCAACGTGTATCTCATGCCAAAGTAAAATGCAGATATAAAACACAGGAGATTCTGCAGTTGCTGGAAATACAGAGATGCACACACACAAAACGCTGGAGGAACTCTGCAATTCAGAGAGGAACTGAGCAGCGGAGTACACAGTCCAGGCATGCTGAAGGGGCTCAGCCTAACCATTGTCTTTTTATTCCTCTCCACATTTGCTGCCTGAAATTAACCACCTTTTTTTCCGGTCAACCAGTTTCCAAATGTTTCTGACCTTTCTTTTGTAGCCATATCCTGCTGGTCTGATTCCTCCTCCTCCTCCTGGTAAACTCTAGACCCCATCTCTCTCTGGAACCCCAAAGCCCTGACTCAGGTTGGCAACTTTTTGGTTTTTGACTCTGCACCATCGAAGATTCACTCGCTAGTCTGCTGTCAGACTTTAGAGGTGCATTGTGTTACGAGACCGCAGGTTCGCTTACTGTGAGTGTCACTTTGTGCCTGAGTGAGGCGGGGCTGTGACGTTAGACACAAGGAGAGAGAGAGAGAGAGAGAGAGAACGTAAAAACCACAGTGAGCTCATCGTCTCATTCACCCTGTAGAAAATCATGCAAGTGTATAAGATGATGAGAGGCATTGGTCGTGTGGATAGCCAGCGGCTTCTTCCCCAGGGCTGAAACAGCTAACACGAGGGGGAATAGGTTTAAGCTGAAAAACTTAAAACTTGTTGTAGTTCATCCATGCAATTTTTAAATGCTTGCCATTGCCTTTGAATGTTGCGGAACCAACTAGAGAGCAGGCCATTCTACATTGTGCATTGAGCAAAAAGAAAGGGTTAGTTAGCAATCTTGTTGTGCGAGGCCCCTTGGGTAAGAGTGACCATTAATGGTGGAATTCTTCATTAAGATGGAGAGTGACATAGTTAATTCAGAAACAAAGGTTCTGAACTTAAAGAAAAGTAACTTTGAAGGTATGAGACGTGAATTAGCTAAGATAGACTGGCAAATGATACTTAAAGGGTTGATGGTGAATATGCAATGGCAAGCATTTAAAGATCGCATGGATGAACTGCAACAATTGTTCATCCCAGTTTGGCAAAAGAATAAGCCAGGGAAGGTAGTGCACCTGTGGCTGACAATGGAAATTAGGGATAGTATCAAGTCCAAAGAAGAAACATATAAATTAGCAAAAAAATGTGCCACACCTGGGGACTGGGAGAAATTCAGACACCAGCAGAGGAGGACAAAAGGCTTAATTAGGAAAGGGAAAAAAGATTATGAGAGAAAGCTGGCAGGGAACATAAAAACTGACTGTAACAGGTTTTACAGATATGTGAAAAGAAAAAGATTGTTCAAGACAAATGTAAGGACCTTTCCAGTCAGAAACAGGTGAATTGATCATAGGGAACAAAGACATGGCACACCAGTTGAATAACTACTTTGGTTCTGTCTTCACTAAGGAGGACATAAATAACCCTCCGCAAATAGTAAGGGACCGAGGGTCTAGTGAGATGGAGGAACTGAGGGCAATACATGTTAGTAGGGAAGTGGTGTTAGGTAAATTGAAGGGATTAAAGGCAGATAAATCCCCAGGGCCAGATGTTCTGCATCCCAGAGTAGCCCAAGAAATAGTGGATGCATTAGTGATAATTTTTCAAAACTCCTTAGATTCTGGATTAATTCCTGAGGATTGGAGGGTGGCTAATGTAAGCCCACTTTTTAAAAAAAGGAGGGAGAGAAAAACCAGGGAATCAGAGACCAATTATTCTGATGTCGGTGGTGGGAATAATGCTAGAGTCGGTTATCAAAGATGTGATAACAGCACATTTGGAAAGAGGTGAAATCATCGGACAAAGTCAGCATGGATTTGTGAAAGGAAATTCCGGTCTGACGAATCTTATAGAATTTTTTGAAGATGTAACTAGTAGAGTGGATAGGGGAGAGCCAGTAGATGTGGTATACTTAGATTTTCAAAAGGCTTTTGACAAGGTCCCACACAGGAGATTAGTGTGTAAACTTAACACACTCAGTATTGGGGGTATGGTATTGTTGTGGATAGAGAATTGGTTGGCAGACAGGAAGCAAAAAGTGGGAGTAAACGGGACCTTTTCAGAATGGCAGGCAATGACTAGTGGGGTACCGCAAGGCTCAGTGCAGGGACCCCAGATGTTTACAATATATATTAATGATTTTAGATGAGGGAATTAAATGCAGCATCTCCAAGTTTGCGGATGACACGAAGCTGGGCGGCGGTGTTAGCTGTAAGGAGGGTGCTAAGAGGATGCAGGGTGACTTGGATAGGTTAGGTGAGTGGGCAAATTCATGGCAGATGCAATTTAATGAGGATAAATATGAGGTTATCCATTTTGGTTGCAAGAACAGGAAAACAGATTATTATCTGAACGGTGGCCGATTAGGAAAAGGGGAGGTGCAACGAAACCCAGGTGTCATTGTACACCAGTCATTGAAGGGAGGCATGCAGGTACAGCAGGCGGTGAAAAAGGCGAAAGGTATGCTGGCATTCATAGCAAAAGCATTTGAGTACCGGAGCAGGGGGGTTCTACTGCAGTTGTACAAGGCCTTGGTGAGACCGCACCTGGAGTATTGTGTTCAGAAAACCATCCTGCACACATTCTAAGAAATCCTCTTCCTCAGCACCCTTACCAATTTGGTACACCCAATCTATATGTAGATTGAAGTCAACCATTATAACCAGTGTTTCTTTTTTGCACGCATTTCTAATATCCTATTTAATGCCATCCCCAACTTCACTACTACTGTTAGGTGGCCTGTACACAACTACCACCAGCGTTTTATGCCCCTCAGTGTTACACAGCTCTACCCATATCGATTCCACATCCTCCAGGCTAATGTCCTTCCTTTCTATTGCGTTAATCTCTTCTCTAACCAGCAACACTACCTCACCTCCTTTTCTTTCCTGCCTATCCCTCCTGAATATTGAATATCCCTGGATGTTGAGCTCCCATCCTTGGTCACTTGGTTATTCATTAATAACTATCTGCACATTCAAATCATCCACCTGAATATGAATGCTCCTTGCATTGACACACAAAGCCTGCAGGCTTGTTTTTACAACACTCTTAGCCCTGATACAATTATGTTGAAAAGTGGCCCTTTTTGATTTTTGCCCTGGATTTGACTGCCTGCCACTTTTACTTTTCGCCTTACTACTTTTTGCTTTACTCTTATTTTGCACCCCTCTGTCTCTCTGCACTTGTTCCTATCCCCCGCCACATTAGTTTAAATCCTCCTGAACAGCAGTAGCAAATACTACCCCTAGGACAAGGAGGAGGGACAGCCCTCAGTGATTCCTGTGTATGCTCTCTGGAAGCCTCAAGAAATGATAATGATCCTGAATCAGGCCCCAGATAGAAAGGACAAAGCAGCACAGTTTGCTCAGTGTGTCCACAGTACTATACAAATGTTTAATGCAACTCCGCATGATTTATTTGGTCTCTCCTGCATGATTCTCTCAGGTGATGAGGGGCGGAAAAGGAAGGCAGAATTGAGATACCAAACCTATCAGGAGTTACAGGTGGGAAAACATAATGAGAATGAACAGATGGACCAGATCATTCAAGCTTTGTAAACGGCTCTCTAGCAACCTGTGAACATCACTAAAGTACCTGAATGCAAACCTAAGCCTGGGAATCAGG
This sequence comes from Hypanus sabinus, assembly GCF_030144855.1. NCBI lineage: Eukaryota > Metazoa > Chordata > Chondrichthyes > Myliobatiformes > Dasyatidae > Hypanus > Hypanus sabinus. Next base: position 151,297 of record NW_026780717.1, on the reverse strand, counting down.
ACCAGACTATTGAGAGCGATTTGTGGCCTGCTACAATCACTTCGCAGGAGACCAAGACTTTAATGATGGGAATCTGTCCCCCCTGTTCAATGACCCATTGCTCCAATGCTTACCAACTAAGTTAGCCAACATGATTAAAACAAATAATATGGATTGGCCTGACAATGACCGAAATCTAATGCGACAAGCTTTGACATATCATTAGGACCCAACTTTCGAATCCCGATCAACCCCGAAGGGAACTAATATTAAAAGTGAATATGCTCAGCGGGAAGAAGGACTCAAGCAGGCTGTATCTGAAGAACAGAAATGGGAGCAAAAACCTACCAAGGGACAGGTGGGGTCAACAACCCATTTAGAAACTGACAAGAAGATGCTTCCAACTATGAGTGCCAACCCTCAGGAAGAGCCCGATGTAATATTCCAAGTTGCTGGAAATCCAGTTCCATTTATGATTGATATGAGGGCAACCACAACCACTCTCGATCAGGAAATAGGATCGGAAAAGGGATTCCAGCTATCAGATGCTACAATCACTCTGTCTGGGTTCGAAGGCACGGAACGTACCTATTCACGTACCCAGCCACTGCAGGTGGAATTCCAGGGGAGCCAGTGTGAGGTTTCATTTACATTCACAACCAGACGGGGGGTGTAATCTAGCAGGGAGAGACTTGCTCTGTCCGTTGGAAGTCGAGATTCTTTGCACAGACAATGCTGTCACCCTTGTCAGGAGAACAACCGACAGCTTCCCCAGTTTCTGACCCCCAAGTGGAGGGCACTTAATTTGGACCCCACTCCTTCTGCCAGCAGCCGACCCTCATGTGACTCTGTGCTTTGACCCTACAGGGTGCGCCACTGAGGAAAGCCAATATTATACATCCCTCGAGGGACAGAAGTTCCCAGTCACGGTGATTAGAGAGGTTAAAGGAAGAGACGGTATTGCATTACTGGCCGAATTTCCGGATTTCCTTTGGCGACAGACAGAACTGGTAGTTCCCCATACCACCATTAGGATTTGCTCTGGCTTCAAGCCAAAGAGCCCAGGGTTCCTGGCCTACACCCTAACGAAACAAGCCTCCAGCACTGAAGGAGACTGGCAAGACTTGGCTGTGGGTCTAGTCCAATATGGGAAGCAGTCTGAGGTGAAGACGGGATATCTGGTAAGACAACCTTTTAATAGTGACCAATCCCAAGATGCTGTACCCCATCTCTGTGCAATTTCAGGCCGAGAAGTCTGTTACACCAACTGCCCCCCTGTCTGGATCACCATGAAAGAAGGACAGACTCTCCCATCCATTTAGCAATATCCCCTCAATCCCGAGGCAAAGTTTTATGAGAATGGAAGCTCTTTTGTGGATCCAGCAGGATAACAATATTCTGACTATGCAATAGTGACGGGCAGTGAAGTAATTGAGCAGGCCTCTTTTGAAGCAGCTGTCTCTGCCCAGAAGGCTGAACTGTTTGCTCTGACTCGTGCCTGTATCCCAGCAACAGACTAAAGTGGGAACGTTTACACAGACTCCCGTTATGCATTTGGGATTGTACATGACTACGGGGCTCTCTGGGAACATGGGGATTCCTGACTTCCTCTGGCCACCCCATTAGTAATGCAACCTTTGTAAACAACTTACTCACCGTTCTACAGCTACCGTAAGTTTTGTTTTTCTCAGGGGGACGTCTCTGAGGAGGAGTGAAAACTGTGGTCCCGTATGGGGTGCCAGAAAGACCCCGGCCTAGGTTTTTGGATCACCCCAGTGGGACAGGTTTGTGTTCCTACACAGTTTTTACCAATATTGGTCGATTATATACATAATTGTACACACCTGGGAAAGGACGGAATGGTTGGTAACCTGTGCCCTGCACACCAGGTACGAGTCCCTTGACAGGTGGACCTTTTCGTGTCTACAAGTTGATTTGATTGAATTGCCTAGAGTACATTGCTATAGATACTGCTTAGATATTATAGATATGTTTAGTAGATGGGTTGAAGCTGTTCCAACTACCAATAATACTGTTATGACTGTTGTGAAGGTATTATTACGGGAAATAATTCTCAGGTACAGCCTGGCAGAGATGCTGAGCTCTGACAATGACCCACTCTTCGTGATGAATGTAAACAAGGGCGTGCGTAACGAACCTGCTATCCAGCAACAATGTCACTGTGTACACCACCCACGGGCCACTGGCAGAGTGGAGAGAGCCAATGGCACTCTGAAGAGTAAATTGGCCAGACTAACAGTGGAGACTGGACTCACCTGGTTGAAGGTCCTACCATTACCCAGTTCCACATGAGGGTTACCCCACAGGGAAAAACAGGGTTGTCACCAGCTGAAATCATTTATGGATGGCCCATGAGGACACCCTAGGGACTAAGACCTTGTGTACCATTGCTCCCAGAAAGTCTACCAGCAAAATTGGATATTCATACCCGAGGGGAAGGCATGGGGAAATATATATGCCAACTAACCAAAATTTTCCAAGCATACATTCACAGGTATGACAGGCATACAAGGAAGAGAACTACTCTGCACCATGGAACCTGGGATTTTTTTTCCTGATGAAGAACTGGGATTAAGGGAATCTTGGACCTCAGTGGAGAGGACCATATCAGGTGTTACCGACCACTCCCACAGCTGAGAAACTGAAGGGGCAATCTTGGTGGATACATCATTAGGCGCCAAACATGTTACTGAAGGAACTGAGTAGAAGGTCTCTCTCGGACTAATGGAAAATGTATTGGTTGTTAGTGGTGTTCATGTTTATGTCTTTGAGAGGGCTCACCCCAGCATCCGGGGGCCCCCATGTTAACACATTTCCATCTTTCTGTTATACCTGTGCCAATCAGGTAGAACCAGGGGCCTGCTGGGTTTGGGCTGAAATTCCACAGCATGGTAAAACTATGGTTCCAATGTCAGTAATCCCGCTCAACCAGAGTGAGGAACTCTCAGCCTGGGCTTTCTCAAATAACATACGGGGAAGTGAGTTGAGGACCTGTGGTCCAGTCAGAGATGACTGTGGCTGTCAGTGTTTTGAGGAATGGTGTCTCAGGCCCCCACCAAACGGAACTTCCAATACTGGGAAACATGCATCCTGGCCATACTTGCAGGTGCCCAGCAGCAGAGAGGAACAACTGAGACTGATTGATTGTGGATGATTACTTTTCTCTCCTATGGAGTAGCCAGGAATTCATCAGAGATAATCAACTTGGATACAGCACTTGAGGAGCTGGCCACGATACTGCAGGGGCCCTGAGAGAAACACAGGCCCAAGTAACAGAAATATCCACTGAAATGATTGCAATCTGGCAAACAGTCCTACAGAATCATATGGCTTTAGATTTTATCCTAGCTGAGAAAGGGGGAACCTGTGCTATTATTGACACAGAATGCTGCACCTGCATCCCTGATGAGTCTACTACCATTACATCCCTCTCCGAGCACACTGCCAAGGAGACTGACGGCATCAAGAAAGTAGGGCAGGATTTACATGGGTTCACTGAAGGATCGAAATGGTGATCTGTGAAGGCCTGTTTGGTAATATGTGGGGTATGATACTGCATTATAGCCTAATAGTTGTACATATCTTTGTTGTAATTACTGTTGTACACTGTCTTTACCCACTGATAAGCCAATGCTGTCATCAGTTGCTTTCTCTATAAAAAGTTAGTGCTTTGTTGATATTGTAATGATCAAAAGGAGGGATTGATAAAGTCTGTAAAATGGTTAACACTTTGTTAAACAATAGCAGCCTGTTTTTCTGAAAGAAACTGCTGATGAGCAACCGATGTGCTGAGCCGTGATTCTTTTTGAGCGTAGCTAGCTGGAGTTTCAAGATGCTTATCTCCATGTGCACTAATTAGAAGAGATAGGACAGCTTCAGTCTGTTCTGTGTCTGGAAGCCTTTATGACTGTTTTGTAATTTGTCTATAGGGGCGGCTCATGTAGTAAGTACCTTTGGCTCCAGCCTGTCTTGTGTGAGGGTATCTGGATGGATATATCCGTGGTGTAAGGGGAATTGTTAGTCAGTTAGTGGATTGGGTGGGGACAGTCATTGACTGTTCCTGTTTGAGCGACTAACTGAGTAAGCCCCAGGTACGTGGAATAAAGAGTTTGTACCATACGGTCTCTGAGTGACTCTCTCCAGCTTCGACTTACAGAATGGGAGTGGTTTTAAAGGGCTGGAAACCAGAAGCTCATTACCAGACCTGGAGTGATTGCAACTGGGTCTGACAGAGGCATAACTGGTTGTTCTGGGCACATTCAGTCTCACTCCAACTATAACCCACCTTCCCTTTTACGGGTATGTAATGTCTAAAGGACCAGTGTTTGAGTAAATGAGACTCACCAAACTTTCTCCTGACTGAATCAATGGAATCTCCGATTCTCCTGAGGCAGTTGTTCTCTCCAGTTTATGTTCTCAGTCCTCAGGCTGGTTCACTTATTGCTGTTCCCGTCTTCAGTCGTGGTTTGCTTCCATTTGGGGTTTTTCTTCCAATAAACCTCTCACTGCAGGTCTAACTTTAACCAGAGTGATAATGAAGCACAATAACAATAAAAAGGAGAACCAAATATTTCTGCTTAATGTTACTAAGAACAAAACGTTGAAGGCTGATATAATGATTTCAGTAAACATTTTTTATTTTCACTCACATCAATCAGGATCAGAATTATGTGATTTGGTCCAACTGGTCTGCCCTATCATTTAGCCATGGCTGATTTTCATTCCAACACCACATTCCTGCCTTCCTCCTGTAACCCTGAGCTGCTCAGCAATCATCAATATGTTAATCTCTGTCATATGTATACCCAAATGGCAGCTTCAGCCAACCTCTGTGGCAACAAATTCCACAGATCAGACATCTTCTGGCCAATTTTTTTTCCCTCTCTGTTTTAAAGGGAAGATTCTTTATTCTGAGACTGCGCTGTCAGATCACAGTCTAATGGAAACATCCTCTCCGTGTCTACTGTATCCAGGCTTTTCAGCATTTGGTAGGTTTACTTAACCATACATCCCCCACCACCCCCACCGTCCCGATGAATTCCATTGAGCACGGGTCCAGAACAATCAAATGCTCCTCATACATAATGCCGAACATTCCTGAGATTATTCTTGTAAACCTTGTTAGCAACAACTGTACTGAACACATTTCTAGGAATAACAAACTAATTGGTACCAGAGTAATTTGCAGGGAAAAGTTGTGGTTACTTTACTGTTCTACTATCACAGAGTGAGCCATTTCCACTCTCACGTTAAAACAGGTACATTTCAGGAAACAGAAACTAATCCAGAATGAATGTAATAAAAATAAATTGGAATGACCAAACTGCTCAGCAGGTAAGGAACAGCTGTGGGGAGGGGAACAATCTTTACAATTCAGGTTAATAACATTTTGTCAGGATGACTTGAAACATTTTCAGTTTTTAGTGCAGATCTCCAGCAACTTCAGATTCTGCCCGATTTCCACCACTTTATCCAGATTTGACTTCCACAAAATGGGAGTGATTTTAAAGGGCTGGGCTGCTGGAAACACATTACCAGACCTGGTGTGATTGCAACTGGGTCTGACAGAGGCATAACTGGTTCTTCTGGGCACATTCAGTTTCACTCCCCACTATTTCCCATCTTCTATTGTACAGGTATGTAATGTATAAAGGACCAGTGTTTGAGTAAATGAAACTCACCAAACTTCCTCCTCACTGACTCACTGGGAACTCCAAGTCAGCTGATTCAGTGTTGTTCTCTCCAGTTGATGCTCTCAGTCCTCGGGCCAGTTCACTTGTTGCTATTCCCACATCTTTAGCCATGGTTTGCTTCCAGTTGGGGTTTCTCTTTCAATAAACCTCTCACCGCAGGTCTAACATTAATCACAGAGATAATGGAGCGCATTAACAATGAAAAGGAGAACCAAACATTTCTGCTTAATGTTACTAAGAACAAAACTCATTGAAATTTAAACATTGAAGCCAAATATAATAATCTCAGTGCATTCCACACCTCCAGAACTCTCTGGGAGAAGAAGCTCTTCCTCAACTCTGTTTTAGATAACTGACCTCTTATTCTCAATCCATGCCCTCTGGTACTGGACTCTCCCAACATCTGGAAGATATTTCCTGCCTCAATCCTATCAAATCCTTTAATTATCTTAAACGTTTCAATCAAATCCCCTCTCAATCTCCTCAATTCCAGCGTGTACAAGCCCAATGTCTCTGCGTAAGACAGCCCTGCCATCCCAGGAATCAACCTAGTGAATCTACGCTGCACTTCCTCAATTGCCAGAATGTCCTTCCTTAAACCTGGAGACCAAAACTGTACACAATATTCCAGGTGTGGTCTCACCAGGGCCCTGTACAAATGCAAAAGGACATCCTTGCTCTTGTACTCAATTCCCCTTGTAATAAAGGCCAACATTCCATTTGCCCTCTTCACTGCCAGTTGCACTTGCTCATTCACCTTCATTGACTGATGAACTAGGACTCCTAGGTCTCTTTGCATTTCTCCCTTACCTAACTCTACACCGTTCAGACAATACTCTGCCCTCTTGTTCCTGCTTCCAAAGTGGATAACTTCACATTTATTCACATTGAATGACATCTGCCAAGTATCTGCCCACTCACCCAGCCTATCCAAGTCTCCCTGTATTCTCCTAACGTCCTCATCGCATGTCACACTACCACCCATTTAGTATCGTCAGCAAACTTGCTGATATGGTTTTCAATGTCCTCATCTAAATCGTTGACATAAATCGTAAAGAGCTGTGGTCCCAATACAGAGCCCTGTGGTACCCCACTAGTCACCTCCAGCCAGTCCGAGAAACACCCATTCACTGCTACCCTTTGCTTTCTATCTGCCAACCAGTTTTCTATCCATGTTGAAACTCTGCCCCCAATGCCATGAGCTCTGATTTTACTCACCAATCTCCTATGTGGCACCTTATCGAATGCCTTCTGAAAATCTAGGTACACAACATCCACTGGCTTACCCTCGTCTAACATCCTTGTTACACCCTCAAAAAACTCCAACAGAATAGTCAAGCATGATTTGCCCTTGGTAAATCCATGCTGGCTCGGCCTTTTCCTATTACTGCCATCAAGATGTGCCAGTATTTCGTCCTTAATAATGGACTCAAGCATGTTCCCCACGACTGACGTTAGGCTAACAGGGCGATAGTTCTCCGTTTTCTCCTTCCCCCCCCCCCTTTTGAAAAATGGGATAACATTAGCCACTCTCCAAGCTTCAGGAACTGATCTTGAATCTAAGGAACATTGGAAAATGATTACCAATGCATCCGCAATTTCCTGAGCCACCTCTTTTAGAACCCTCGGATGCAGACCATCTGGACCCGGGGATTTATTAGCCTTCAGTCCTAACAGTCTACTCATCACAGTTTCTTTCCTAATGCCAATCTGTCTCAATTCCTCTGATATCTTATGGCCCTGGCCCATCCATACATCTGGGAGATTGCTTGTGTCCTCCCTGGTGAAGACAGATCTAAAGTACGCATTAAATTCAGTTGCCATTTCCCTGTTTCCCATAACAATTTCTCCCAATTCATTCTTCAAGGGGTCAACATTGTTCTTAACTATCTTCTTTCTCTTCACATAGCTAAAAAAGCTTTTGTTATCCCCTTTTGTATTCCTGGCTAGACTGAGCTCATACCTGATTTTTTCTCTCCGTATTGCTTTTTTAGTTAAAATCTGCTGTTCCTTAAAACTTTCCCAATCATCTGTATTCCCAGAATATCTGCCACTGCTGATCCACTGTCTTTCCTGCCAGGGCAACCGCCCATTTAACTTTGGCCAGCTCTTCCCTCATGGCTCCGTAGTCTCCTTTATTTAATTGCAGCACTGACACCTCTGATCTGCCCTTATCCCTCTCAAATTGTAGATAAAAACTTATCATGTTATGATCACTACTTCCTAATGGCTCTACTTCAAGATCACTTATCAATTCCTGTTCATTACACATCACCAAGTTCAAAATAGCCTCGTTCCTGGTTGGCTCAAGCACAAGCTGTTCCAAAAATACATCCCTTAGACACTCCACAAACTCCCTATCCTGGGGTCCAGCACCTACCTGATTCTCCCAGTTCACCTGCATGCTGAAATCTCCCATAACGACTGCATTACCTTTAGCACATGCCAATGTTAACTCCCTAATCAACTTGTACCCAATATCCACGCTACTGTTTGGGGGCCTGTACACAATACCCATTAGGGTCTTTTTACCGTTACTGTTCCTCAGCTCAAACCACACAGACTCTACTTCCCCTGTTCCCAAGTCACCTCTTGCTAAGGACTGAATCTCATTCCTCACCAACAGGGCCAGCCCACCCCCTCTTCCCATATTTCTGTCTCTACGATAGCACGTATACCCTGGTACACTCAATTCCCAGGCCTGATCCCCTTGCAGCCATGTCTCCGTTATCCCAACAATATCGTAGTTCCCCATTTTCATCTGAGCTTCAAGCTCATCTGTCTTATTTCTGACACTACGCGCATTCAAGTATAGAATTCTTAGCCCATTCCTCCTCTCTTTGCTTAAAACACTGTCTATTGTACCTAACCCAGCTCCTTGAACTTCCATCGGGCTAATTGCACCTTGAATTTTGATGACCTTCTCAAGATCACCCAAACCTTCTACACATTTAACCCCATGCTCCTTCTGACCAACCCTCTGGATCTGGATCCCTGCCCCCTGCACATCTAGTTTAACCCCCCCTGAGCAGCACTGGCAAACATTCTTGCAAGAATGTTAGTACCCCTCCGGTTCAGATGTAGACCGTCCCTTCGAAACAGATCCCAATGTACCTGGAACAAAGACCAATTATGCAAAAACCTGTACCCTTCCTTCCTGCGCCATGCTCTCAGCCTCGTATTAATGTGCATAATCATTCTATTCTTCGCCTCACTCGCACGTGGCACAGGTAGCAATCCCGAGATTGTCACCCTGGAGGTCCTGCCTTTCAGCTTCACTCCTAACTCCCTGAACTCTCTAAGCAGGACCCCCTCACTCACATTACCTACATCGTTGGTCCCTACATGGACCACTACATCTGGGTTCATGCCCTCATTCTCAAAAATAGCCTGCACCCGATCTGAGATGTCCCGGACCCTGGCACCAGGGAGGCAACATACCATCCGAGACTCCCGATCTGCCCCACAAAATCTCCTATCTGCCCCCCTGACTATAGAATCCCCTAAAACTATCGCTCTCTTCTCTTCTCTCCTCCCCTTTCTAGTTGAGGGGAAACTAGACACACAAATCCCGACACACAATTCAGACCCACACAGAAAATGAGCTGGTTTCTTTTAAATCAGTCAACACACACAAAATGCTGGTGGAACGCAGCAGGTGAGGCAGCATCTACAGGGAGAAGCGCTGTCGACGCTTCGGGCCGAGGCCCTTCGACAGTCCTGAAACGTTCCGAAACGTGGACAGCGCTTCTCCCTGTAGATGCTGCCTGACCTGCTGTGTTCCACCAGCATTTTGTGTGTGTTGCTTGAATTTCCAGCATCTGCAGATTTCCTCGTGTTTGTCATTTAAATCAGTCTAAGTTTATAAACACCCATTTCTATTCACATTTCTCTGGCCTCACTGGACAGGAACACTGCAACATTAAGTGAGAAACAACAGGAGGAGGCCATTCGGCCCCTTTAACCATCAGCAAGATGGAGGCTACTGTCCCATCTCAGCCACATGCTTCTACCGATCTAGATTTTCTCGATCCCTTGGCTCGTCACAAATCTGCCAGCCTCTGTTTTATGTGAGGACGATCACCGAGTCTTCAATACCCTCTGTGGTGTGGATTTACAGACATTCACCACCCTCGGAGTGGAGACATTTCCCCTCATCTCAGTCCCGACATTTTCACTGCCATCATATTTGACCTACTAAAATGAACCACTTCACACTTACCTGGGCTGAACTCCATCTGCCACTTCTCAGCCCTGTTCTGCATCCTATCAATGTCCCGCTGTAAAGTCTGACAGCCATCCACACTATCCACAAAACATCCAAACTTTGTGTCATCAGCAAACTTACCAACCCATCTCTCCACTTCCTCATCCAGGTCATTTATAAAAAACACAAAGAGTAAGGGTCCCAGACCAGATCCCTGAGGCTCTCCACTGGTCACCGGCCTCCATGCAGAATATGACCCATCTACAACCCATCTTTTAGAGGGCAAGCCCGTTCTGGATCCACAAAGCAATGTCCCCTTGGATCCCATGCCTCCTTACTTTCTCAATAAGCCTTACATGGGTTACCTTATCAAATGCCTTGCAGAAATCCATATACACTGCATCTACTGCTCTTTCTTCATCGATGTGTTTAGTCACATCATCAAAAAATTCAATCGGGCTCGTAAGGCACGACCTGTCCTTCACAAGGTCATGCTGACTATTACTAATCATATTATACCTCTCCAAATGTTCATATCCATAGCGACTTATCCAACTTGATGCTTTCCAAAAGCTGCAGCACATTCTCTTTCTTAATATTTACATGCTCAAGCTTTTCAGTCTGCTGCAAGTCATCAGTACAATCACTAAGATCCTTTTCCATAGTGAATACTGAAGTAAAGTATTCATTAAGTATCTCTGCTATTTCCTACGGTTCAATACACACTTTCCCACTGTCACACGATATTTCAGGGTGAAAGGTGAAATATTTTTGGGGAATCTAAAGGGGGATTCTTCACTCAGAGGTTGGTGAGAGTGTGGAATGAGCTGCCAGTGGAAGTGGTGGATGTGGGTTCAAGTTAGACACTAAAGAGAAATTTGGGTAAGGACATGGATGGGAAGTGTATGCAGGTTGTTAGCAGTAAAAACAAAAACGGGTCGGTATTGACTAGAAGGGCCGAAAGGCCTCTTTCAGTTCTGCTGGGCTCTGTGACTCTAATAGTATTCTGATTTGTAATTTCCACAGTCATGTGCTTTGCTGCTAATTACCGAACCCAGTAATTTACCGAATGGGTGTAGAGGCTGCCCAGTGACTGTTCCTGTGATCAAAGTCACTGAGACGTCTCATCACTGAGCAGATAATGTCTTCTCCATTCTCTTTCACTCAGTCCATCCCTCAACACCTTCCATGTTTACAGGAAATCACAGAACTCACAGAGAAGGAAACCGTGACAGAGGATTCCCTGCTTTTCCTCAGACCTGGTGATGGGGAAAGGCTCCCAGTCCCAGAGAGTGATGTGGGAATCAGGAATGATTTGGCAAAGTTGGACAAAATGCTGAAAAGATTTCTGCAGCTCGGTATGGTAAAACAATGCACCGAACTGAAAAATAACATTGAAATATTGCTGACGTAACAAAGAACGTCAACAAACTAACCCTGCAATATGGTGTAAAATCCCGCTCCCCATACTAATACGGGTTATACACACCAAAGAACAAACTGCCGGAGGAACTCAATGGGTCGGACAGCATCTGTGGAGGGAAATGGACCGTCAACATTTCGGGCCGAGACCCTCCCTCTGGACTGAGAGTGGACGGGAAATAGTCAGAGAAAAGAGGTGAGGGCTGGGGATGGGGCAAGAGCTGGGGAGTGAGTGGTGGATCCAGGTGGGGGGGAGGTGGAAGTTGGAAATAGTGACAAGGGTGGGACGTCAGTAGTTGGGGCAACACAGGGCTGCAGAAAGTTTAAATTAATTCCATAGAGGATGAACAAAAAGGTTAGAGAGTATTTGTTATAGAGAGTGCAATGAAGATACACCTAACTGATCCCTGGAGTGGTGGGGTCATAAATTGAAGAAAGATCAAATGTGGTAACTCTAAATGTCATTTAGAGAATCGAGGACTGAGAGGTGAACACATTTAAATGCAGAACATCATTACCGGTTGAACCAGGGATCCCAGTCTCTGAAAAAGGGGATGGGAATCGAGCCCGTGACTCTGTGACCTGGTGGTGGAGGGAAAGGGATCGGGGTAGATATGGTGTGGAAAAGTAGACATGTATCTGGTGTAAATATGGAATAATGTGGGGAATGCGGCGTATGGGTCGGGCAGCGTGTGAGCGGCGAGGAGCAGAGTCACCGGTTCAGGAGGGAGTCCCTCCACCCGTCACCTGATCCCGTTTCCTGTTCACGTTTTTCTGCAGATCTGCAGCATCTGCGAGTCACAGCTCTACCTATACGTGTAGCTTCATCTTTCACCCGTTCAGACAAGTCAGTGAGATCCGGATCTGTCACATCCTCTCGTTGTGGGTGGACAGTGTTTTTTTTTCCCCTGCAATATTTTCTGCATGTTTCATACACAGTTTCGACGTGCTGAAGTGCTGCCAACGTTTCTGGGTGTATGACACATTTATGTGAGAATTTAGCCATTTGTATTTATCTGAGTTTCTCAGAAATGTGTAAAGTTTAATTCAGCTTCACTTCAGAATTTCCAAAGCAACCACCCAGTCAGTCAAATAGTTCCACAGAATTAAAAGTCAATTAGATTTTTATTTTTTCTATTTTTGAACTATATTCTTATTTTAAATCACAATTGTTAAAATCTTTTGTTAAGTATTAGGTTCTACTGCTACCACAGAGACAATAAATTTCATGGCACATTTCCCCTTTCATGAGTTATATTTCATGGGTTGAAATTCCCCTTCGGGATGAATAAAGTATCTATCTATCTATATGCCGGTGCTATTAAACTTGATTCTGATATTGATATGGGAGACCCACCACCGGTCACCTGATCCCAGTTACTGCAGATCGTAATGTGAGATTGAAGCATTTTCCATATATTTGCTTTCCACAGAAATGACAACAGTTCAGTTTCCTTCTGAGGTTCCAGAGCAGAAGCTCAGTCTGTCTAATATTTCCACAGAATTAAAATGGGGAAATTTGTTTATCATCATCACGTACTGAGCTACAGTGAAAATCTTGCCTGATGTACCATCCACACAGATCGATACATTACGACGGTACATTGAGCTGATATACAACAAAAAAATAACTGTAACGAAGCATTATGGCTGCAGAGAAAGTGCAGTGCAGATAGACATATGGTGCAGGGTCACGCTGAGTTACATTGTGAAGTCGGGTCCATTTTATCATTCATTTGGCATAACTGCAGACAGGAAGCCATCCTTCAGCTTGGTGTTACGCACTTTAAGGCTTTTGTATCTCTCCGCCAATGTGGGAGCGGGTTTACAGCAAAAATGTCCAGGTTGTGAGGGTCTTTGAGTACATGGCCTGCTTTTCCGAGGCAGGGGAAGTGTAGGAAGAGCCCATGGAGGGGAGGCTTGTTTCTCTGATCTTCTCTGCTCTCCAAAGTTCTCTGCAGTTCCTTGCAGTCATGGGCAGAGCAGTAGCCATACGAAGGCGTGAAGTATCGACAAGGAGCTCAGAGACCTCGGTCTTCACCCTGCCTTGTGTAGCTGGATCCTGGACTTCCTGTCAGATCGCCGGCAGGTGGTAAGAGTGGGCTCCATCTCCTGTCTCTCTGACCCTCAGCACACATACCCCACAGGGTTGTCTCTTTGGCGCCCTCCTTTACTCTCTGTGCACCCATGACTTGTGTTGCCACCCACAGCTCCAATCTGCTGATTAAATTTGCTGACAGCACTACATTGATTGGCCTAATCTCAAAAAATAACTTTTAATCGATCAAATACCTCCTGACAAGGCTCGGTCCAAACAAACTTTTCACCCTTCTTCAGGAGATTAGTCAGAGGAAGAGCGACAGCAGCAAAGTTCTTCCAGAACTTACGATAATATCCATCCATTCCCAGAAACCTTCTAAGAGCCTTCTTAGCAGTCAGAATAGGAACTTGAGAAATTGCCTGGTCTTTTGCCCGAACAGGAGCCAACTTGCCTTGAGCTACAACATAGCGAAGACAGGTCACAGTGGCACGGCCATATTCACTCTTAGCTAAGTTAACTGTAAGGCTGACCTGGGAAAACCTGTCAAACAGCTTCTCCACTGCAGGGATACCAAGTGTCACTCCCTGTAACTATGTCATCAATATAAGCATCTGTGTGATCTAATCCTCGAATTACAGAATCATTCATTCTCTGGAATGTTCCTGGAGCATTTTTCTTTCAAAAAGGTAAAACATTGTATTCATACAACCCAGATGGTGCCACAAATGCAGAAATTTCTCTACCTCTGTCCATCAATGGAACACACCAATACCCTTTCAACAGATCAATCTTTGTAAGATATTAGCTATTCCAACCTTATCGATGCAATCATCTATCCTAGGGATAGGATAGGCATCTGTTTATGTTACTGCATTTGCCTTCCTATAATCAGTGCAAAATCTAGCACTGCCATCAGGTTTGGGCACTATAATGCAGGGTGAGCTCCAATCTGATGCTGAAGGACTAATAATACCATTTTTCAGCATATATTCAATTCCTTGCTCAGCCTATTTACACTTTTCATGTTCATGCAATATGGGTGTTGTTTAATCGGTTTAGCTTGACCATTATCTATGCCGTGTACTGCGACTGTGGTTGTTTGGGAACATCGGGAAAAAAATCTTTCAACTTCAGAATTAATTCCGTCAGCTGTTGTTGTTACGTTGGCTGCAGATCAGTCAACTTGTTAGCAATGTTTTCTGGAACAACCGAGTTCATTCGTCTAACTGGGACCATGTTTGGCTTGTGAAAAGTCACAGACGAGTCAATTGTTTCATTCTCAGGGTTACCAGATTCATATGTTTTGACAACACTCACAGATGGTGCCTGCTTCTCAAAATAAGGCTTTATTATATTTTTCTGTACCACCTGTGTTAGTTTACGTTGATCAGGTGTTTTAATAACATAATTCACATCATTAAGTTGAGAGACTATTTGAAACGGTTCATTGAATTTCACCTGTAGTGGATTCATCAACATTGGAGATAAGGTAAGCACATTATCCCCCACCTGGTATTTTCTTTCGCAAGCCCGCTTATCAAACCAACACTTCATTTTGTTTTGAGAAATCTTTTAAGTTTTGTCTTTCTAGAATACAGGCTTCATGCAGTGTATTTTTGAACTTTAAAACATAGTCTAACAGGTTAACATGTACATCCCCATCAATCCACTGTTCCTTTAACAAGGTCAAAGGTCCCCTCACTCTGAGACCAAATACAAATTCAAATGGACTAAAGCCCAGTTAATCCTGTACCAACTCTTACTGTGAACAAAACCAAATACATTCCTTCATCCCAGTCTTTTCCATTTTCACCATGGTATGTCTTAATCATTGTTTTGAGGGCAGAATGAAATCTTTCCAAAGCCCCTTGTGATTCCAGATGGTATGCAGTTGATGTAATTTGTTTAGTTCCCAGTTCATAAACTACCTGCTGGAATAATCCAGATATAAAATTACTTCCTTGATCAGACTGGATTTCTTTAGGCAAACCAGATAAAGTAAAAAACTTGGTAACAGCCTTTGCCACAGTTTTAGCTTTAATATTTCTGAGAGCTATTGCCTCTGGGAATCTGGATGTAGTACACATAATAGTTAGCAGATACTGATGGCTAGCTTTAGTCTTTGGCAATTGGCCATCACAATCCACTATAAATGTTGAAAACGGTTCACCGAATGCAGGTATAGACCACAGTGGGGCCACTGGTGTGACCTGATTAGGTTTAACCACAACTTGACAAGTGTGACAGGTTCTGCAAAAGGTAACAACAACTTTCCTCAAATTAGGCCAGTAGAATTATTTCATAATCCTGTTTACAGTTTCATTCACTCCAAGATGTCGACGTAAGGGCATACTGTAGGCCAAGGTTAAAATTTCAGCCCTAAAAACTTTAGGAACTACAACTTGGTGAACAATTGCCCATTCCTCACTCACTGGTATAGCAGGTGGCCTCCACTTCCTCATTAACACTCCATCCTTGAGATAATACCCTACTGGCACTTTCTTAATCTCATTATCTGAGAGAGCTGTTTCTTTTGAAGCTTCAATCTCAGGGTCTCGGTTCTGTTCTGCTATAATCTCCTTCCTAGACAGGGACAAATCTTTCTCATCAGACTTACGACCTGAATCCTGTTGAAACAATGAAGGCGGAAAAGTCCCTGACGAGTCATCATAACCTGAATCCCGATTTTGGCTATCATGGATATCAGAATCATGCTGCACAGAACTCTCTGCATTGGTAGACTTTTTAGCCATACTTTGAGTTCCTGCGTAGGAAGGATAAATGTTAAAATCCATCTGTGGGTCATCAGTGGTTGGCTTAGTTGTGAACTGCACTGCAGGAACAACTTTACCATCTGCCAGGTCATTCCCTAACAGCAAAGTAACATCTTCCTCCGGTAAACTGGAGCACAATCCTATCTCAACAGGTCCTGAAAGCAATCCTGATTATAAAGTTACCTTGTGCAACGGCACAGAAACCACACCGCCCCCAAAGCCTTGAATAAGATTTAACCCACCAGTGTTAGACTCATCACCAAACTTTAGAACACTGTCTAATATAAGTGACTGAGAAGCCCCAGTATCTCGAAGAATTTTCACTGGTACTGGGGTTGATTCTTCATTTACGAATACAAACCCATCTGACATAAAATGATCGAACACCTTCTTAACTCAGTCAGACCTCTCAGTCCTTAACTGAGCCTCAGCAGAATGTTCAGAACCCTGTGGGTTTATAGGTGCTTCAACATACTGACCACGGGCATTTGGGACTGCCACCTTTTCCATTTTCTTCTTCAGGACAGAACAATCAGCCATCACATGACCAGCTTTCTTACAATAGTAACAAGCAAGACCAGAATATTTCACCTTCAACTGTTTCCCTTCATCCTTACTCCTGTCACTAGTCCCAGCTTTAATTTCTGGTTTACCCTGGTGATCCCTGCTACTCTTTCGGAAGCTCTTATTCGGGGTAAACTTAACCTTATGAGTTAAAGCAAACATCTGCTAATCTAGCAGACTCCTGCAAAGTGGCAGCATCATTTTCATCTAAATGTCTCTTTATGTCATCATAGACGCACCTTTTGAATTCTTCAATTAAAACCAACTCTTTCTATCTGTAAAAATCATTATTTATATTTTTATATGTGCACCAGCGGTCAAAACACACAAACTTCTCAGAAGCAAATTCCATGTAAGTCTGTTTCATAGATTTCCTCCAATTTCCAAGCCTTTGTAAGCTTCTGGAACCAACACATAAGCTTTGAGCACAGCCTGTTTCACAATGACATAATCAGCTGCATTTTCAATTGATAGGGCAGAATGTGTGTGTTGAGCCTTGCCCTTAATTATACTTTGTAACTAAAGAGTCCAGCTTCCTTTCGACCGCTTTTGACTTTCAGCCACTTTCTCAAAAGGCTGGAAGTATTTACCTACGTCGGTTTCATCAAATGGAGGGACAAATTTAACTTCCTGGCTGGCAATAAATGGTACAACCAACTCCTTTGAGACAGCAACTTCTTTCTTGAGCCTTAACTTATCTGTCAGAACCTGCCTCTGTCTTTTTCCTTCTTCCCTCTGTTTGTCTGCTTCCTCAGCTTCAAAACACCTTTTTTTCTGCTTCCTCCCTCTGTTTGTCTGCATCAAACCCCCTCTGTCTCTTTTTCTTCAGCCTCTAATCTAAGTACATCAGTCCTCAATTGTTCTAGTTGTAACTGGAACTCCTCTTTACTCACAGGAAACCTCTTTAACACTTCCTTATCAAATACCTTCATAGATATATAGTGCTCAACTATTTTCCTCTGAATTTCTGGCTTTTTCATAGTCCCCTGTGGCGTCTGCAATTCGCAGCCGCACCATCAGCCGGGCCTATTAAAGTGTCCTGTAGCCGACCGTCCTCCTGATAACCTGGGAAACGACTCAGTGGCTGCATGACACCAGCCTATGTAGATGGGGCTGGATAATTGGATTCTGCTACAGCCAGAGGGGTGTTCTCTGGTGCTACGTCATTTATGGCATATCTTTTAAAGGAGAGGAATGTTTTCTGTCCCATGCAATTTACTATTGAATGGCCAGCATCCAATATAAGCCCACAGCCAGGAGCTGAGTGGTGTCTCTAGGTCTGAGGAGTATTTCGCTGCATTGTTGTAACCCAGTTTTGTTCTGTTTAGCTGATTCAAGTTTAGCTGATTCAAGTTTAGACTCTAGAACAGTTCTGTTGAGTTTATAAACACTTTGGGTAATAAAACCCCTATTTTTTTCACCTTTACCTGCTCTCCCAGTTTTATGCTTACCCTGCTCCTTCACACCCCCTTACCTCATTGACGTTCAATCGTCAGCAATTCATTCTTTTTAGCTTTTCCTAATACCTCAGGGGTTGGTGCTTCCAGAATTATATAAATATCCATTGCTGCTGATTTCCACACACAAATAAATCAAAAGGGATCACCCCAATCAACTCGATAATGAATCGATCAATATTTCCCCAAGTTTGTTCATATCCCGGACGCAGGATGCAATTTTGTTATGAACCGTAACGCTTTAGAAACAAACCAGCAGCAATAGACTACACCTGGAGTCTGGTTTTGATGTTAAAACCACTATCTTTATTAATAACTACTTATAATATTGTAACTTAAACAAGATAAACAGAAGTTAACAGTGTTTTATTTGAATAAATGTGTGTAAATATAACTCCCAAACTACTGAGCTCGGGGGAAACAAGGCTTGGAGTCTTGAGATAGTAAAGTATGAAAGCTCAGTTCATCCACGCAATAGGTGATGAGGGAGATATTTGTAATCCGGGGTAAATGTCAAGAGAAGGCAATTATGTTGAATTCCACAGGTTCCATGGTGGTAAAGCGAGAGAATAATCGCTGTAGATTTAATCCATCGTCATTCCACATCCAAATACGAATTATCACCAAAAGCAAATTGTCACAAGGGGTATCGTCACCACACCCAGGCAAGGGTCAACACATCAGTGGTCTTCACATGATACCCCAAATCAGATCCACTCCTATGGATCAAACGAGGTGACCACCACACGTTCGATGTACGATGAATCGATAACTAACCCACACTTGTGGGCATAGGAAAGTTCCAAAGATTGACCCTTGGCCTTTAGTTCCCTGGTTTTGATCCTTTCATTTTTCCTCCTTCGTCTCCGTCTGACTCTGAGTGTCTGTGTCCTCGGTTAAAACTAAACAAGTTGTGAGCGATGTAAACAAGCTGCAAGGCCGACTGATACACCTTCTTAATCTGTTCTCTCTCTTAAAATGACAGTCCACAGCAAACAAAACCCAGGGATTCATAACAACAGCCACTCCCCATTGTGAACTGACTGGTGTGCCAGTAATTGGGACGACTGACTGAATCCTTTCCCACAGACTGAGCACGTGAACGGCTTCTACCCAGTGTGAACTCGCTGATGTACCAGTAGGTCAGATGACTCACTGAATCTCTTCCCACAGACCGAGCAAGTGAATGGCTTCTCCCCAGTGTGAACTCGATGGTGTCTCTGTAGGTGGGACGACAGTGTGAATCCCTTCCCACAGTCTGAGCAGGTGAATGGCTTCTCCCCAGTGTGAACTCGCCGGTGACTCTGTAGGTTGGATGATTGACTGAATCCCTTCCCACATTCTGAGCAGGTGAATGGCTTCTCCCCAGTGTGAACTCGCTGATGAATCTGTAGTGTGGATGACTGTGTGAATCCCTTCCCACAGTCTGAGCAGGTGAATGGCCGCTTCCCGGTATGAACTTGCTGGTGTGCCATTTGGTCAGATGACCGAGAGAATCCCTTCCCTGAAATTCAGCAGATGACCAGCCTCAGCCCAGTGTGATCGGACTGGTCTGTCCGCAGGTGGGATGCCCGACAGAATCCTTTCTCACACACAGAACAGATGAATGGCCTTGCCCAGTGGGAACTTGCTGATGTACCTTCAACTGAGATAACCGAGTGAAACCATTCCCACAGTCTGAGCAGGAAGGATGGTCGATTGAATCCCTTGCTCCACTTCTTAAATATCGGGACAGAGACAGCAAAACTGCCGTGCCGTATCTGAGATTCGTGGAGACAAATTCCTTCTCGTTTTTAACCTGTAAAAAGATTTACATAATCCATCAATTGGTTTAGGACAACATCTGAGATGAAATTACTTGAGTTGCCGAGGTTTGATCTCGTATCACACTGTTACAGTGATGTTAAACCCAAGTTGGACAGAGAAATCATCTCCTGACTGTGCACAGTGCTGGTATCTGGAATGACCATCAATTCTCTGATGCTCTTCCTGTCTCTATAAGAATGGGGCATTTCTGCCATCTCGAATTTGTGCCTTGGCTCAGTTTGACTCTCTCTAATGCTCGTATTCCCTGTTCCTGCTGAGCAGCACGGGTGCCTGGCCCCACAGTATCTGAAACGCAAATAGTCTTTCTTGACGTGCTGCTGGGAATTCTTTTATGTATTATTAACTTAAAGTGCCACCGTTTTTACGCCATATAAAAAATTCCTGCTGAGATGAATGGTTGGTCCACACAGCTGTTACAAGTTCATAGAGTACATATTAGAATTATTTCAGGATCCTGTCACAGTCGTAGAAAAATACAAAACAGAAACAGGCCCTATGGGCCATCGAGTTTGTGTTGAACCATTTAAACTGCCCACTCCCATACCCCTGCCATCCAGGTACCTATTACAAACCTCTTAAATGTTGAAATCGAGCTCACATACACCTAAAAAAGGCTCTAAGCATAAACAAGGAAATTATGCAAACAACATTTCCAGAAAAGTTGGGATATTTTCCAAAATGCAATAAAAACAGAAATCTGTGAAATGTTAATTCACATTAACCCTTATTTTACTGACAAAAGTACAAAGAAAAGATTTGCAATAGTTTTACTGAACAACAATTGTATTTTGTAAATATACACAAATTTAGAATTCGATGGCTGCAACACACACACTCAACAAAAGTTGGGACAGAGGCATGATTACCATTGTGTTACATTACCTTTCCTTTTAATAACATTTTTGAATCGTTTTGGAACTGAGGATACTAATTGTAGTAGATTTGCAATTGGAAATTTTGTCCATTCTTGCTTGAGCTAAGACTTCAGCTGCTCAACAGTCCGTGGTCTCCGTTGTCTGATTCTCCTCTTCAAGATGCGCCATATGTTTTCAACAGGAGATAGATCTGGACTGGCAACAGGCCAGTCAAGCACACGCACTCTGTGTCTGCAAAGCCACGCTGTTGTAGCCCGTGCGGAATGTGGTCTGGCATTGTCCTGCTGAAATAAGCATGGACGTTGTGGGAAGAGACGTCACCTTGACGGCAACATATGTCTCTCTAAAATCCTAATATATGCCTCAGAGTCAGTGTTACCTTCACATACATGAAACTCACCCATGCCGTGGGCACTGATGCACCCCCATACCATCACAGATGCTGGCTTTTGCACCTTTCACTGATAACAATCAGAATGGTCGTTTTCACCTTTGGCATGGAGAACTCAATGCCCGTTTTTTTCTTAAAACTAGCTGAAATGTGGACTCATTTGACCACAGTTCCACAGTCTTTCAGTCCATCTGAGATGAGCTCAGGCCCAGAGAACTTGCTGGCGTTTCTGCATAGAGTTGATGTATGGCTTCCTCCTTGAGTAATACAGTTTCAAGTTGAATTTCTGGATGGAGCGACAGACTGCATTAAGTGACAATTGTTTTCCGAAGTACTCCCAAGGCCAGATGGCTGTAATTGTCACAATAGCATGACTGTTTCTTAGGCAGTGCCGCCTGAGGGCTTGAAGATCACGTGCATTCAACTGTGGTTTCCGACCTTGCTCTTCACGCACTGAGATGTCTCTGAATTCTCTGAATCTTTTCACAATATTATGTACTGTAGATATTGAAAGACCTAAATTCTCTCATGAATTTTGGCACAAAGGGGTGAGCCATGAGCCATCCTTGCTTGCAAAGACTGAGCCTTTGATGGACGCTACTTTTATACCCAGTCATGATACCTCACCTGCTACCAATGAGCCTGCTTCATGTGGAGTCTTCCAAACCGGTGTTACTTGAATATTCTGTGCACTTTTCAATCTTATTTTAACTCTGTCCCAACTTTTGTTGAGTGTGTTGCAGTCATCAAATTCTAAATTTGTGTATATTTACAAAATACAATTAAGTTGGTCAGTAAAACTATTGAAAATCTTTTCTTTGTCAGTTAAATAAAGGTTCACGTGAATTAACATATCACAGATTTTTGTTTTTATTGCATTTTAGAAAATATCCCAACTTTTTTGGAAATGGAGTTTGTACACTGCTTTGAGGGTTTGTTGGAAGTATACAGAATTATAAGGGTATAGATAGAGGTATTTGCAAGCAGCATTTTCCACTGACGTTGGGTGGGCTGACAAGCAGAGGTCATGGGTAAGTGACTTCACCATTTATACAATACGATACAGGCCATTCAGCCTACAATGCTGTGCCACATATTACTTACTTTTGAAATTACCTAGAGTTTCCCATAGTCCTCTATTTTTCTGCGCACCATGTACCAGAAGCCTCTTAAAAGACACGATTGCATCCGCCTTCATCACAGTCGCCGGCAGCCCATTCCAGACACTCATCACTCTGCGTAAAGAAACTCACCCCTCGTGGTGATATCACGTGCCAGGACGTGACTGGACAGAGTTCTGAGAATGCGCAGAAATGAAGAATGATCGAGAAGCATGGCAGTGTAAAACGTGGTTTTGTTGCTGTTAAATAAAAGGTCAATTCTTCCCTAATATAGTTTGTTATGAGTAACCCGCGGTCCGTATAAAGAGCACAACACCCCTGACACCTCCTTCGTACCTGCTTCCAAGCACCTTAAAACTGTGCCCTCTCCAAAGGTTTTCTCTTGTTTGTGATTGGAGGTAGAACAAAGAAGATTTTCTCAACTGGTGATGTAAAATATTTTGTTCCCTTTCGCCGAGTTCCTAATCCTTGCATTTAAATAGCTGGATCTCAGCTCTGTTTGAGAGATCCATCGGTTCCCATTCCCTCAGCAGCCGGAAGCTTCCCAGGGCCTGTGTACGGATCGTGGGGCTGAGAGAAGGGGAAGACAGCAGGACTGTCCCGGGATTGCGGGTCACGGTGTCCGGCATCAGAGCAATTGTTCCACACTCGGTGTTTAAGATAGCCGCCCGTAGATTCATTCTTACCTTGAACGCTCCTGCTGAGTCCTTTTGTGTACAGCGCGCATGCGATCTAAATACGTCAACAATCTTGACGCCTGCGCATTTGATTGGTGGTTCAGAGGCAGAGAAATTTTAAACGCACGGTTTTATGGGTAATCACGGTGCCATAAAAAGTTCCTGCAAGCACCGGTTTTATGTCCACACCTCAGGGTTTTTTTCTGTGCAGAAAACTCAGCAGCTCTATTAACGTAGAAAGCGGCTCCCAAAAACAATATCAACAGGCATTCTGTTTATCTAATGCCGAAGTACAACCCTCTTACAAATGAAGATATAAAACACAAACGATTCTGCATTCCACAGACACACAAACACACAATGCTGGAGGAACTGTGCAGTTCAGGCAGCAACTAAGCAGAGGAGTACACAGTCTAAGCATGCTGAAGGGGCTCGGCCTAAACGTTGTCTATTTATTCCTCTCCACATTTTCTGCCTGATCTGTTGATTTCCTCCAGTATTTTGCAGAAATTAACCACTTTTTTTTCAATCAAGCAGTTTCCAAATGTGTCTGATCTTTCATTTGTAGCCACATTCTGCAGGTTCGGTTTGTCTTCTTCCTCCTCCTTGTAAACTCCAGGCCCCATCTCTTTCTGGAGCCCCAAATCCCTGACTGGCAACTTGGTTTCTGACTCTGCTCCATTCACTCGCTAGTCTGCTGTCAGACTTCAGATGTTCATTGTAACAACACAGCAGTTCGAAGCGAAGACCTTTGAAATTAGTGAGAGTGACCTAAAACGTTGAAAAGGGCGGGTAAGAAGGAGTTTAACTAACTTCGTCCTGAGCCCTGAACAACGTCACAACCGCAGTGAGCTCATCGTCTTGTTCAGCCCGGAGAAAATCATGCAGGAAATTCATTCAGGTGTATAAGATGATGAGAGGCATTGGTCGTGTGGATAGTCAGAGGCTTTTTCCCAGGGCATAAACGGCTAACACGAGGGGGAATAGGTTTAAGCTGCTTGGAGGTAGGTACAGGGGAGGCGTCAGAGCCAAGTTTTTTTTTAAACAGAGAGTGATGTCTGTGTGGAATGCACCGCCTCTATTTTATTAGAGGCGGATAAAATAGGATCTTTTAAGAGACGCTTAGATAGGTACATGGAGCTTAGGAAATAGGTGGCTATGCTGTAGGGTAATTCTAGACAGTTAAGAGACTAAGTTACATGGTCGGTACGATATTGTGGGCCAAAGCATCAGTAATATGTTGTAGATTTCTATGTTTCTGTGAAATTCAAGGGAAATCTCCTATCCTACGGAGTAGTGACTAGTTGCAATCTGTCATCTCAGGGAGGGTGAGAGGGGAACGGCAGGGATAGATTTTCATATACTGATATGGAACAGAAAAATGGACAGGGACCAGCTGGGCCGAGTGGTCTCTCAAGTGAGACACGGGATTTGATACAAACTGATTTATCTTTCACAGCTCCACAATATTAAACACCAGTATAGTTTAAGGCTAACATCAGCAGAACCGACTCCTCCAATGCTCAGTGACCAGGGTTCAGTCCTGGGTGCGATGAGCAGCCGCAAGAACTGCAGAATCTGACAGTAACGGTCCCTCATAAACCTGCAGCTGCCTTCAGTCACCGTGATGGTGAAACATTTAACACGGAGGTGATTTGAACTTCCTCCCTGATGTGAAGTTTCTGGTGTTGCAGCAGCTGGGATGATTGAGTAAAACTCTTTGCTCACTCCAGACAGAAATGTGGCCTCTATTTATTGCGAACTCACCGGAGCATCACAAGGTGGGTTAACTGAATGAGTCTCTTCGCACACACGGAGCAGGTGAACGGCCGCTTCCCAGTGCGAAGCTGTTTGTGTATCTGCGATGGCCGACTGAAACCCTTCCAAAATGAGAGCCAGTGAATGACGTCACAGTGCTATAACGTCATGGCGATGTATCCAATCAGATCACGGACATGGACACGTGATCGGGCTCTCCTTGTCGCGAGTGGGGCGCTGTCTTCTCCAACATCTCCGCCTCCACATTCAAGGACCGGCGGCATTCAAGCGATGGTGACCTGACAGATACAGGAGACTAACGTGTTTGTGAGTCCCATAGACAATTCCTTTGCCTTTTCTACACTGTTAAAAGCTTACAAAGCACGTTGGAGGGTGAAGGACAACATTTAAACTCAGGTAATTTTACTCTCCATGGTGCCTTCTGAAAAAAACTGTCACAGCTCAGAACAAGTTGGAGGAACAAGACTTCATCTTCTAACAGGCTACAGTTCCGGCATCAGGCAGAACATCAAACTCTCCGCTTCCCTCTCTGTATCAAAATGGATCATTCCTCCCCTTCATCAGTCTGTGACTTGCCTCAGTCTGTCTGTCTCCTTCGCATTCTGAGCATGCGCCACACACCCACTGAGATCACATTTTATTTACACGGCTGTGACTAGAGACTTTCTGATTATTATGTCCCTCCCGGCATTTGACGGTGGTAAACTCAGAGTCAGAAATGGTATTGACCCTCAGGAGTAGGTGATTAGGCTTTTTCGTTGGAGATCGATAAACTGCCGGTAGTGTGTGTCTGGATGAGTGGGTCATTTTCAGACTGGAAGGAGGTAGCGTTTGGAGTACCTCAGAGATCAGTCCCTGACCACAGTTGTTCACAGTTTAATGTCCTGGCGGAGGCAGCGAGATGTGAGATGCCCCAGTCTGCTGGTGACGCAGAAAGAGTGGAGTTGGGGGAGGGGAGGCCATTCACATGCAATTTCGTAGCTTTGCAATCAGTACATAGTGCAACGTGGGGCTGCAGCGGTGGGTTCCAATCTGCTAATTAGATTTCTGACCACAGTACATTGATCCGACGGATCCCAAATAATAACGAGGCAGCGTATAGAGAAGAAGTCATCACCCCGACACAGTGGTGTCAAGAAAACAACCTCTCCCTCATTGTAACGAAAACAAAGGAGCTGGTTGTGGATTACAGGAGGAATGGAGACAGGGAACAAATTCAACATCTCCAAGTCTGTTATTGACACAACATGCACATTTTAGTATTGATCATGACACAATGTATTTTAAATATCGTTAATGATATAAAACATATTTAAAGATTGTTACTGACAGAGAATCGTATAACTTCTGTTCCTCGTATTTTCTGAATGTACTTGCCTGTGATGCTGCAACAAGTCAGTGTTTCTCTGTCCCTGTACCTTCCCGTACTTGAGCACTTGGCAATAAATTCAACAGGACCTGAGAAATCTCAGTGAGATTTGATTAGTGATGATCATCTTGGCAGCTCGATAGGTCGAATGTATGAGACAGTACACTGTTGAATGCAAAACCCTGAACAGTGTCGATGATCAGAGGGATCTTAGACTCCAAGTTCATCGCTCCCTGAGAGAGACTGCACAGATTGATCGGGTGGATCAGAAGGCAAATGGCGTGGTTGTCTTTATTAGTTGAAGCATTGAGTTCAAAAGTCGGGAAGTTGTGTTGC
Organism: Hypanus sabinus; assembly: GCF_030144855.1. NCBI lineage: Eukaryota > Metazoa > Chordata > Chondrichthyes > Myliobatiformes > Dasyatidae > Hypanus > Hypanus sabinus. The sequence continues at coordinate 124,764 of NW_026780717.1, read as the reverse complement.
GGCAGTTACGAGCCTGCGGTCGTACTGTGACTGTTTCTTTAAGAGCGCCGGCGTGAGGAGGCGGGACTATGACGTCACTCACAGGCTGACAGCGCTGACTGTGGACTGAACCATAAGAGAGAGAGAGAGCGATCTGCAGACAGGCAGTCGGCCCGTCTAAAGAGAGAGAGAGAGAGAGACTGGAAAAGCTGATCGCTTCAGTTAGTCGCAGCTGAGGCTTGGAACTCTCCTATGCCCGCAAGAGTGGGTTGATCATCGGTACACGGAAACACAACGAATGTGTGTGGCTGTCACTTCGTATAATCCATAGGAGTGGGTTTTGGAATATCTTGTGTTAACCCTTACCTGGGTATGTTGTGTGGTATCCCCTGGAAGACGGTAACTCGTCTGTGGACGGATTCAGCGGATAAGAACTTCGACGGCGGTTGGTTGAAGTAACGGCCTTTTCTCTGCGTCTCACCCTGGATCACAAATATCTCTCTCCCATCATTTATTCCGTGGATTACTGAACTTTCCTACTTTACCATCTCAAGACTCTAAGCTTTGTTCCCTCAGTCTCGATAGTCTGGGAGATACATTTACACACATATACACATAACACTGTTAACTTCCCTTCATTTCGTTAAGTTACTATATTATAAGTCGATACTACTAAAGATAATGGTTTTAACATCAAAACCAGACTCCGGTATGAACTCCAGTGCTGCTGGTTCGTTTCTAAAACGCCACAGTTCGTAACACAGTTTTACAGAACTAGTTAGACCACATCTGGAGTGTTTCATACAGTTCTGGTCGCCCCCATTCTCGGAAGGATGTCGGGGCTTTGGAGAGGGCGCAGAAGAGGTTTACCAGGACACTGCCTGGATTAGAGGACATGAGCTATAACGAGAGGCTGGATAAACTTGTGTTGTTTTCTCCAGAGCGGCGCAGGCTGGGGTGAGACTGGATGGACGTTTATAAGATTATGAGAGGAATAGATAGAGTGGATAGACGATATATTTTTCCTGGGGGTTGAAATGTCTAATACATTTAAGGTGAGTGGAGATGTGAGCGGCGTTTGCTTCTTTCCACAGAGTAGTGGGTAAACGGACATCTGTCTGGGGGTGAGAGACCAAAGCGGCCACGTGATCCCGTTTCCTGTTCACGTTTCTCTGCAGATTTGCAGCATCTGCGGGTCACTGCTCTACCTATACGTGGAGCTTCATCTTTCCCCGTTCAGACAAGGCAGTGAGATCCGGATCTGTCACGTCCTCTCGTTGTGGTGGACAATATGGTTTTTTTTCGGCAATATCTTCAGCATGTTTCATTCCACTGTTTTTACCTGCTGAAGTGCTGCCGATGTTTCTGGGTGTCTGACCCACTTATGTGAGAATTTAGCTTTTTATAATTATCTGAGCTTCTCATAAATGTGTGCAGTTCAGTTAAGCTTCACTCCACTACTTCCAAAGCAACAACCCAGTCAGTCAAATAGTTCCACACAATTAAAATAGTTTATTACATCTTTTTTTCATTTTGTACTATTTATATAATTTAACAGTGATAGTTATATTCTTATATTAAATCACAATTGTTAAAATCTATGGTCAAAAATTAGGTTCTACTTCTGAACGAATTTCATGACATATGCCGGTGCTATTAAACTTGATTCTGATATTGATATGGGAGACCAACCACCAGTCACCTGATCCCACTTACCGCAGATCGTAATGAGAGATTAAAGCCTTTTCTATTTATTTGCGTTCCTCAGAAAGAGAACTGTTCAGTTTCCTTCTGTGGTTCCAGAGCAAAAGCTCAGTCTGTCTAATATTTGCACACAATTAAAATGGGGAATTTGTTTATTATCATCATGTACTGAACGACAGTGAAAATCTTGCCTGACGTACCATCCACACAGATCGATACATTACAACGGTACATCGAGCTGATATACGATAAAACAATAACTGTAACAAACATTATGGCTGCAGAGAAAGAGCAGTGCAGATAGACATATGGTGCAGGGTCACGTCGAGTTACATTGTGAGGTCGAGTCCATTTTATCATTCATTTGGCTTATAACTGCAGATAGGAAGCCGTCCTTGAGCCGGGTGGTTCGCTTTAAGGCTTTTGTATCTCTTCCCCGATGGGGGAGCGGGTTTGCAGGAAGAATGTACAGGTTATGAGGTTCTTTGTGTACATGCCCTGCTTTTCTGAGGGAGAGGAAGTGTACGGAGAGTCCATGGAGGGGAAGCTTGTTTCTCTGATGTTCTCTGCTCTCCAAAGTTCTCTGCAGTTCCTTGCAGTCATGGGCAGAGCAGTAGCCATACAAAGGCGTGAAGTATCGACAAGGAGCTCAGAGACCTCGGCCTTCATCCTGCCTTGTGTAGCTGGATCCTGGACTTCCTGTCAGATCGCCGGCAGGTGGTAAGAGTGGGCTCCATCTCCTCTGTCTCTCTGACCCTCAGCACACATACCCCACAGTGTTGTCTCTTTGGCCCTCTCCTTTACTCTCTGTGCACCCATGACTTGTGTTGCCACCCACAGCTCCAACCTGCTAATGAAATTGGCTGACAACACTACATTGATTGGCCTAACCTCAAATAATAACTTTCAATCGATCAAATGCCTCCTGACAAGGTTCAGTCCAAACATACTTTTCACCCTTCTTCAGGAGATTGGTCAGAGAAAGAGCGATAGCAGAAAAGTTCTTACGAAAATATCCATCCATTCCCAGAAACCTTCTAAGAGCCTTCTTATCAGTCAGAATAGGAACTTGAGAAATTGCCTGGACTTTTGCCCGAACAGGAGCCAACTTGCTTTGACCAACAACATAGCCAAGACAGGTCACAGTGGCATGGCCAAATTCACTCTTAGCTAACTGTAAGGTCGTCCTGAGAAATCCTGTCAAACGGCTTCTCTACTGCAGAGATATGCTTTTCCCAAGTGTCACTCCCTGTGGCTAAGTCATCAATATAGGCATCTGTGTGTTCTAACCCTGGAATTACAGAATCAATCATTCTCTGGAATGATCCTGGACCATTTTTCCTTCCAAAAGAGAAAACATTGTGTTCATACAACCCAGAAGGTGTCACAAATGCAGAAATTTCTCTACCTCTGTCCGTCAATGGATCACACCAATACCCTTTCAACAGATCAATCTTTGTAAGAAATTTAGCTTTTCCAGACTTATTGATGCAATCATCCTCCCTAGGGATAGGAGAGGATTCTGTTTTTGTTACTGCATTTACCTTCCCATAATCAGTGCAAAATCTAACACCACCATCAGGTTAAGGCACAATAACGCAGGGTGAGCTCCAATCTGATGCCAAAGGACTAATAATACCATTTTCATCATATATTCATTTCCTTGCTCAGCCAATTTACACTTTTCGACGTTCATGCAATATGGGTGTTGTTTAATCGGTTTGGCTTGACCAATATCTACATCATGTACTGCGACTGTGGTTTGCTTGGGAACATCGTGAAATAAATCTTTAAACATCAGGATTACTTCCTTCAGCTGTTGTTGCTGCTTTGGCTGCAGATGAGCCAACTCGTTAGCAATGTTTTCTGGAACAACCGAGTTCATTAGCCTAACTGGGACCATGTTTGGCATGTGAAAATTCTCAGACGAGTCGATTGTTTCATTCTCAATATGTTTTGACAACAACACTCACAGACGGTGCCTGCTTGTCAAAATATGGCTTTATTATATTTATGTGTACCACCTGTGTTAGTTTACGTTGGTCGGGTGTTTTAATAGCATTATTCAGATCATTAATTTGAGAGACTATTTCAAGCACCTTATCTCCCATCTGGTATTTTCTTTCTCAAGCCCACTTATCAAACCAACACTTCATTTTGTTTTGAGAGATCTTTAAGTTTTGTCTCACTAGACTACAGACTTGGTGTCGTTTATTCTTGAACTTCTAAACAGAGTCTAACAAGTTAACATGTACATCCCCATCAATCCACTGTTCCTTTAACAAGGACAAAGTTCCCCTCACTATAAATTTTTAAAAGGGTTCACCGAATGCAGTTATAGGGCAGAGTGGGGCCACTGGGGTGACCTGATTCGGTTTACCCACAACTTGACAAGTGCGACAGCTTCTGCAAAAGGTCACAACATCTTTCCTCAAATTAGGCCAGTAGAATTATTACATAACTGTTTACAGTTTTATTCACTCCAAAATGTCGACCTAATGGCATACTGTGGGCCAAAGTTAAAATTTCAGCCATATAACTTTAGGAACTACAACTTGGTGAACAATTTCCCATTCCTCACTGGCTGGTGTAGCAGGTGGCCTCCACTTCCTCATTGACACTTCATCATGAGATAATACCCTACTGGCACATTCTTAATCTCATCATCTGAGAGGGCTGTTTCTTTTAAAGCTTCAATCTCAGGGTCTCGGTTCTGTTCTGCTATAAACTCCTTCCTAGACAGGGATAAATCTTTCTCATCAGACTTACGACTGAATCCTGTTGAAACAATGAAGGCAGAAATTCCCTGACAAGTCATCATAACCTGAATCCCGATTTTGGCTATCATGTATCAGAATCATGCTGCACAGATTCGTCTGCGTCGGCATACTTTGAGTTCCTGCGCAGGAAGGATAAATGTTAAAATCCATCTGTGGGTCGTCAGCGGTTGTCTTAGTTGTCAACAGCGCTGCAGGAACAATTTTAGGTCATTCCCTAACAGCAAACTAACATCTTCCAATGGTAAAATGGAGTATAATCCAATTTTAACAGGTCCCAAAAGCAACCCTGACAGTAAATTTACCTTGTACAATGGCACAGAAACCATGCTACCCCCAAAGCCTTTAATAAGATTTACTTCATCAGAGTTCGTCTCATCACCAAACTTTAGAACGCTGTCTAATATAAGTGACTGAGAATCCCCAGTAACTCGAAGAATTTTTGGTAGTTGGGTTGACCCTTCCTTTACTAATACAAACCCATTTGACATAAAATGATCAAAAGCCTTCTTAATTCAGTCAGAGTTCTCAGTCCATAACTGAGCCTCAACAGAATGTTCAGAACCCTGTGGGTTTATAGGTGCGTCAACAAACTGAACACCGGCATTTGGGACTGGCTTCTTTTCATTTTTCTTATTCAGGATAGAACAATTAGCCATCACATGACCAGCTTTCTTACAATAGTAACAAGCAAGACCAGAATATTTCTCTTTCAACTGCTTCCCTTCATCCTTACTCTTGTCACTAGTCCCAGCTGTAATTTCTGGTTTACCCTGGTGATCTCTGGCACTCTTTTGGAAGCTCTTATTTGGGATAATCTTAACCTTATGAGTAAAAGCAAACTCATCTGCTATTCTATCAGACTCCTGCAAATTGGCAGTATCCTTTTCATCTAAATATGTCTTTATGTCGTCAGGAGCACACCTTTTGAATTCTTCAATTAAAACTAACTCTTTCAAGCTATTAAAATCATCATATACTTATCATCATCATCATATATGTGCACCAGCGATCAAAACACACAGACTTCTCATAAGCAAATTACATATGTCCGGTTCACAGATTTCCACAAATTTCAAAACTTTTGCCTGTATGATTCTGGGACCAACTCGTAAGCTTTGAGCACAGCCTGTTTCACTATGTCACAATCAGCTGCTTCATCAACTGTCAAAGCAGAATAGGCTTGCTAAGCCTCCCCCTTTGTAAGAGAACCAACCCTCTTTTGGCCACTTTAAATTCTAAGCAACCTTCTCAAAATGCTGTAAGTATTTATCAACCTCTTTCTGATCAAATGGAGGTACCAATTTAATTTCCTGACTAGCCTCAAACTTATCACCAGAGTCTAACGCTAGACCCCTTTGCTGAAACCACTGTATCTTTTCCAGCTCGAATAGCCTCTGTCTTTCTGCTTCCTCCTTCTGTTTTTCTGCCTCCTCTCTGATTTTCTGCCTCTCTAGCCTCAAATTGCCTCTGCCTTTCCGGAGCCTCCATCTTTAATTTTTCTAACTTGTCCTGGAGCTCAAGCTCACTAGGTTTACTTCCAGGAAACACGTCCAACTCCTCCACTTTAAACACACCCTCAGATACATAATGTTCAGCTATTACCCTCTGCATCTGTTCCCTCCTCATTGTCAATTTCAACATAGCAAGTTTTAACCTTCTAGCAAGACTCAACAACTCAATCCGTCTGGCATCCTCTAATGCCTCAGAGGTTCCCGCTTCCAAACAATAATCAGCATCCGCTGCTGATTTTCTACACACAAATATATCAAAAGGGACTTCCCCAATGAAATCAATAATTAATGACTACGCCCCCATAGCTGTTCATATCCCGGATGCAGGCCCCAATTTTGTTATGAATTGTAAAGCTTTTGAAACAAATCAGCACCAATAGACTACACCTGAAACAACACTCACACAAAATGCTGGTGGAACACAGCAGGCCAGGCAGCATCTATAAGGAGAAGCATAGTCGACGTTTCAGGCCGAGACCCTTTGTCAGGACTGCCTGAGACTGCCTGACAAAGGGTCTCGGCCTGAAACGTTGACAGTGCTTCTCCTTATAGATGCTGCCTGGCCTGCTGTGCTCCACCAGCATTTTGTGTGTGTTTGACTTCCAAGCATCTGCAGATTTCCTCGTGGAGACTACACCAGGAGTCTGTTTTTGATCTTAAAACTATCTTTATTAGAATCGACTTATAATATAGTAACTTAAGCAAGATAAACAAAAGTTAACAGTGTTATGTGTATACATGTGCGTAAATATAAATCCAAAACTATTGAGCTTGGGGAGAACAAGGCTTGGAGTCTTGAGATGGTAAAGTATGAAAGTTCAGTTCAACCACAGAATAGGTGATGAGAGAGATATATGTAATCCAGGGTAAATGTCGAGAGAAGGCAATTATGTCGAATTCCACAGGTTCCATGGTGGTAAAACAAGAGAACAGTCACTGTAGATATTATCTGTCATCCTTCCAAATCCACATAATAATTATCACCCAAAGTGACTTGTCACAAGGCGTATCATCTTCAAGTGAATTACCACACCACACCCAGGCAAGGGTTAACACATCGGTGGTCTTCACATGATACCCCAAATCAGATCCACTCCTATGGATCAAACGAGGTGACAACCACACAGACGATGTATGATGAATCGATAATTAACCCATACTTGCGGGCATAGGAAAATTCCAAACAGTGACCCTTGGCACCTATTTCCCTTGTATCGATCTTTCCATTTTTCCTCCTTCATCTCCGTCTGACTCTGAGTGTCTGTGTCCTCAGTTAAAACTAAACAAGCTGTGAGTGATGTAAACAAGCTGCAAGTCAGACTGATTAAACTTCCTAATCTCTCTCTCTTAAAATGACAGTCCACAGCAAACAAAACCTAGGGATTCATAACAACTGACTGGTGTGCCAGTAGTTGGAATGACTGAGTGAATCCTATCCCACATTCTCAGCAGGTAAATGGCTCCTCTCCAGTGTGAACTTGCTGATGTCTCTGTAGTGTGGAAGAGTGAGTGAATCTCTTCCCACATTCTGAGCAGGTGAATGGCCTCTCTCCAGTGTGAGCTCGCTGATGTTCCAGCAATCTGGATGAGTTATTGAATCTCTTCCCACAGACTAAGCAGATGAACGGCTTCTCCCCAGTGTGAACTCGCTGATGTACCAGTAATCTGGATGACTCAGTGAATCTCTTCCCACAGACTAAGCAGATGAACGGCTTCTCCCCAGTGTGAACTGACTGGTGTCTCTGCAGGGAGCGTGAGTGACTGAACCTCTTCCCACATTCTGAGCAGGGGAATGGCTTCTCTCCAGTGTGAACTGGCAGATGACTCTGCAGGTGGGATGACTGAGTGAATCTCTTCCCGCATTCTGAACAGGTGAACGGTTTCTGCCCAGTGTGAACTCGCTGATGTCTCAGTTGGCTGGATAAAGCACTGAATCCTTTCCCACATTCTGAGCAGGTGAATGGCTTCTCCCCAGTATGAACTCGCTGATGTACCAGTAGGTTGGATAACTCACTGAATCCTTTACCACATTCTGAGCATGTGAATGGCTTCTCCCCAGTGTGAACTCGCTGATGATTCTGTAGGCTAGATGACCGAGTGAATCCCTTCGCACAGACTGAGCAGGTGAATGGCTTCTCCCCAGAGTGAACTCGCTGATGTACCAGTAGGTTGGATAACTCACTGAATCCTTTCCCACATTCTGAGCAGGTGAATGGCTTCTCCCCAGTGTGAACTCGCTGATGTACCAGTAGGTTGGATGACCGAGTGAATCTCTTCCCACAGACTGAGCAGGTGAAGCGCCTCTCTCCAGTGTGAACTCGCTGGGGACTCCGTAGGTTGGATGACTGAGTGAATCTCTTCTCACATTCTGAACAGGTGAACGGCCTCTCCCCAGTGTGAACTCGCTGGGGACTCCGTAGGTTGGATGACTGAGTGAATCCCTTTCCACAGACTGAACAGGTGAATGGCTTCTCCCCAGTGTGAACTCGCTGGTGAGCCATAAGGTCAAATGACTGAGTGAATCTTTTCCCAGAAATTCAGCAGATCACCAGCCTCTACCAGGTGTGGTGTGAACTGACTGGTGTGTCCACAGGTCCAACTGAATCCTTTCTCACACACAGAACAGATGAATGGCCTTGCCCAGTGTGAACTTGCTGATGTACCTTCAATTGTGATAATTGAGTGAATCTATTCCCACTGTCTGAGAAGGTGAACAGCCTTTCTCCTGTGTAAGATGACTGGCTTGCTATTTGGTCAAATGATCAATTGAATCCCTCTCCACAGTCTGAGCAGGAAGGATAGTCGATTGAATCCCTCGCTCCACTTCTTAAATATCCAGACAGAGACAGCAAAACTGGCGTTTTCTGTTTGAGATCCCCGGCGACAAATTCCTTCTCGTTTTTAACCTGTGAAAAGATTTACAAAATCCATCAATGGGTTTAGGACAACATTTCCGATATTACTTGAGTTGCCAAGGTTTGATCTGGTATCACACTGTTACAGTGAGGTTCTACCCAAGTTGGAGAGAGAAATCACCTCCTGACTGGGCAGAGTGCTGGTATCTGGAAGACCATCAAACTCTCCGATGCTCTTCCTGTCTCTATAAGAAGGGGGCATTTCTGCCATCTCCAATCTGTGACCTGGCTCAGTTTGACTCTCTCCATTGGTATTATTCCCTGTTCCTGCTGAGCTGCATGGGTGCCTGGCCCCACAGTAACTGAAACAGTCTCACGCAAATTGTCTTTGTGGATGTGCATCTGGGAATTCTTTTATGTATTATTAACTTAAAGTGCTACAGCTTTAACACCATATAAAAAAATTCCTGCTGAGATGACTGGTTGGTCCGCACAGCTGGTAAAAGGGGTTAGAGTGAATTTTTGTAATATTTCAAGTTCTTGTAGAAAAGTACAACACAGAAACAGGTCCTTTGGGCCATCTGGTCTTGTGCTGAACTATTTAAATTGCCCCTCCCACACTCCTACAATCCAGGTACCTACACAAACTTCCTAAATGTTGAAATCGAGCTCGCGTGCACCACTTGTGCTGGCTGCTCATTCCAAACCTAGATGACCATCTGTGTGCAGAAGTTTCCCCTCATGTTCCCCTTAACATTTCACCTTTCACCCTTAACCCCTGGCCACTGGTTGAAGTCCTACCCAATCTCAGTGGAGAAAGCCAGCTTGCATTTACACTATCTATGCCCCTCTACCACAATCAAATCTCACCTCAATCTTCTACATTCCAAAGAATAAAGTCCTGACCTGTTCAATCTTTCCTTATAACCCAAGTCCTTCAAACTTGACAACAGCCTTGTGAATTTTCTCTGAAATCTTTGAATCTCTTTTAAATCTTTCCTGTCAGTAGGTGACCAAAACATCACACAATACTCCAAATTAGGCCTCTTTTACAAGTCAACATAATATCCATCTATTGTCAGGATTTGGTTCACGAAAGCCAATGGGCTAAAATCTTTCTTTCCGTCACTATCTAACTGTGATACCACTTTCAGTGAATTAAGGACATGTATTCCCAGGTCCCTTTCTTCTACAACACTCCTCCGTGCCCGACCAGTCACTGTGAAAGACCTCCCTTGGTAGGTCAAACCAAAGTGCAACAGCTCACACTGGTCTGAATTAAATTCCATTTTCCATTTCTCAAACCATTTTCCCAGGGGGTCCAGATTGCACTGCAAGCCATGATAGTCTTCCTCGCTGTCCACTACACCACCAGTCTTGGTGGTCATAAATCTGCTAATCCAGTTAACCACACTATCATCCAGATTACTGATATAGATGACAAACCACAACAGATCTAGCACTGATCCCTGTGGAAACCACTAGTCACAGGCCTCCAGTCAGAGAGGCAACCATCTGCTACCACACTCTGGCTTCTGCCAAAGACAGTGTCTCATCCAATTTACTATCTCATCTAGAATGCTAAGTGACTGAACCTTCTTGACCAACCTCCCATATGAGACTGTGTCAAGTGCCTTGCTAACGTCCATGTAGACAACATCCACTGCCTTGTCTTCAGCCACTTTCCTGATAACTTCCTCAAGAGACTCTGTAAGACTGGTTAGACATGACCTACCATGCAAAAAGCCATGCTGTCTATCCTTAATCAGTCCACATCTAGCCAAATACTTATATTTCCGGTTCCTGCACATAAGTTCCAGTAACTTCCCCACTATTCACTACTAGTCACCACTCCGTGGGTTTGGAGATTTCCCTTGAATTTCATAGAATGATAGAAATCTATAGCACATTACAGACCCTTTGGCCCACAGTGCTGTGCCGACTATGTAACTTACTCTAGAAGCTGCCGGGAGTTTCCCTAGCGCATAGTCCCCTATGTTTCTGAGCTCCATGTAACTATCTAAGAGAGTGTTAAAAGTCCCTGTTGTATCCGCCTCGACAACCGCTGCTGGCAGTGCATTCGACACATCCAACACACTCTGTGTAAAAAACCTACCCCTGACATCCCCTCCGCATATATTTCCAAGCACCTTAAAACTATGCCCCATCCTGTTAGCCATGTTAACACTGGGAAAAAATCCTCTGGCTATCCACACACTCAATGCCCCTCATCATCTTATACACCTAAAAAAGGCTCCAAACATAAACAAGGAAATTTTACATTGCTCTGAGGATTTGTTAGAAGTAAACAAAATTATGAGGGTATAGATAGGGTAAATGCAAGCAGCTTTTTCCACTGAGGTTGGGTGGGATGACAACCAGAGGTCATGGGTAAGTGGGGAAGGTGAAAGTTTAATGGGAACATTTGGAAAAGTTCTTTGCTGAAATGGTCGTGAGAGTGCAGAATGAGATGTCAGCACTAGTGGAGAATATGAGCTCGATTTCACCATTAAGAGAAGTTTGACAGGTACCTGGATGGTAGGGGTACGGAGGGTGATGATCCCGGTGCAGGTATTTGCATTAGAGAGATTAAATGTTTTTGGCATTGACTAGATGGGCCAAATAGCCTGTTTCTGTACTGAACTTCTCCATGTTTCTGTGACAGAGAAGCTGGCCAAACTTGTTTGGAAGGGAAAAGGTAGGAGTGACAATGGAGCAGCAATGGCTGGAGTTTCTGGGAGCAATTCGAGAGCTGAGTAATCGATACATCCCAAAGACGTGGAAGCATTGGAATGGCAGCAGGGCACAACGTGGGTTAAATGAGAAACCAAAACCAACATAAAAGCAGAGGAGAGGGCAAACAAAAGAGCAAAAGACCATTAGGAAGCTTTTAGAATCCAACAGAAGACAACTAAAGGAAACTCAAATGAGTTTGGGAGTGGAATTATGAAATGGCTGTCATTAATGAGTTCTGGTTGCACCCAACAGTCCGCAGCATTTAGAGGAACGAGATATCCAGGGCCTCAATATCTCTTGAAAACCAAGATTCCCTGCACTCGTTACCATTCAACTTTTATTTTGTCAGACACATACAAACTCTACACCCTTAAAATTTCACTTCTGAAGAACTCCCACTTACCAAGTACTCCTTTGCTAAAAAACATCCTGTCCCAATTAACGCTTGTCAAATCCTTGCAAATATCATAAAAAAATTGGCCTTTCTCCAATTTAGAATCTCAAGAGAGGTCTAGGCCTCTGCTTTTCTGTATTTACTTGGAATCTCATGATCAGTAGATACAAAGTGTTCCCATACACTAATTTCTGTCACTAGCCCTAGATCACTTCCCAATAGCTTATTGCACACTTCTACATAGGGAATTTTACATACTGATTAAGGTAGATTTGATAAGCTCTACCCCATCTAGTCCTTTTACAGCCTAGGATTCCAGTCAATAAACGGAAAGTTAAAATCATTCACTTTATCAACCTTTGTTTCTTGGCATAGTCCGCAATCTCTCTACAGATTTGTTCCTTGAAATCCATCAGACTGTTGGGCGCAAGCAAGTCCAAGTAATGACTACAATATCATAATTTCATGTCCTGAGGTCTGAATGACATCTGTTTGATGTCAAAAAAAGAACCTTGCCCTCAATGTCACTGAAACAAAGGAGCTTGCTGTAGACTACAGGAGAAATGGAGACAGGCTGACCCAGGATCTGGGGCTGAGAGGGTGAACAGCTTTAAGTTCCCTGGCACACACAACACTGAGGATCTCACCGGGTCTGTACATACTGGCTGTGTGGTGAAAAAGGCACAACAGCACCACTTTCACCGCAGGCGGTTCAGGAAGTGTGGGACGGGGCCCCAAATACTAACAACTTTCTACAGGGGCACAATTGAGAGCATCCTGACTGGCTGCATGACTGCCTGGTATGGGTGCTGTACTTCACTCAGTTGCAGGACTCTGCAGAGAGTGGTGCAGACAGCCCAGCGCATATGTAGATGTGAACTTCTCACTATTCAGGACATTGACAAAAACAGGTGTGTAAAAAGGGCCACTGTGTAAAAAGGATCATTGGGGACCAGAGTCACCCCAACCACAAACTGTTCCAGCTGCTACCATCTGGGAAACGGTAGCACAGCCTGAAAGCCCGGATCAACAGGCCCAGGGACAGCTTCTTCCACCAGGCCCTCTGATTGATTAATTCATGCTGATACAATTGTACTTTTATTTATCCTGACTGTCCTGTTGTACATACTATTTATTATAAACTATTATTAATTTCACATTGCACATTTAGACAGAGACGTAACATAAAGATTTCTGCAACTCATGTATGAAGAATGTAAGTAATAAAGTCAATTCGATTCAATTCACCCTCTCCACTATCTATTCTGTCATTCTGGCTCCAATCCTCCCTGCAACTTTAGTTTAACCACCCACCCCACAGGGGAGCACTAGCAAACCTTGCCACTAGGATATTCGTCCCTTTCTACTTCTGTTCCACTAACTAACAAATCCCCTATCACCCCTTTGACTTTCCTCTGCCAGGTAATTCCCCCCAACAGTTTCTAAAGTGTCCACCTGTTGTTGTGTCGGATAGCAACAAGAGTACTCGGCGATGGCTATTTAACCTCATTCCCCTTCCTGACTCTCACCCAGTTTCCTGTGTCCTGCACCCTGGGTACAACTCACCTCTCTGCACATCATACCTATCACACCCTCTGACGCTTGGATGATGCGGAATTCATCCATTTCCAGCTCCAACTCCTTAAAGTGCAGCTGGATATACACCTTCTACGTGAGGGCGTCAGGGACACTGGAGGTCTCCCCACCTTCCCACCAATATCCCCTCTAATTTGTAATGACCAGTGTGTGCAAAAACCTTGTACTGTACAATTTTTACCCAGTGACAACAACATGTGCAAACTGAATTTTATATAGAGAGGTATTCATTTCAACAGCGAGCAAATCACTGTCAGTAAGAACTTTAATCTCCTCCGCTTGAGTCTTGATTGAGTTCATCTGCACTCTCACACAACCTATGTAACAGGTTAATGAAGGATTTACTCGCCGCTGCTTTTGCAAACCACCTATTTGTGATTTTCTTGCTAAATGATGCTTTCAATTTCAGATTTCCAAATATCACTCCACTTCTTCCCACTTGAAAATTCTCCAGCAACTCTTGCATCACCACAATACACACAGTATTGTACATAAGTATTTCCCCTGAAGTCTCACCCAGGTGACTGAAAGTGGTGAACTCAGTGATGGTAATGCCAAGGAATACTGCCTTTAAGGGTGGTAGTCTGTCTCCCTGGAGTCTGGCACATTTGTGATGTGAAAGCTACTCGTTGGCCAGGGCAAAGGTGTTTGATATCATTATGTAGCCAGACAGAATTGGTTCTGTCTGGCTACATGTTCTCACTGGTAGAAAAATGCAGACCGAGAGGAGGTAGAACAAGCAACACACACAAAATGCTGGAGGAACTCAGCAGGCCAGGCAGTATCTATGGAAAAGAGTACTAATGCTGAATTCCTCCAGCAATTTGTGTGTGTAGCTTGGATTTCCAGCATCTGCAGAATTCCTCTTTGTGATTGGAGGTAGAACAAAGATGATTTTCTCAACTGGTGATGTAAAAGATTTTAGAGCCATAGAATAGAACACTGCAGCACAGTACAAGCCCTTCAGCCCTCCATGTTGTGCCAACCCATATAAACCTTAAAAAAAAGAACTAAACCCACACTACCCCGTAACCCTCCATTTTTCTTTCATCCATGTGCCTGTCCAAGAGGATGTTAAATACCCCTAATGTTTTAGCCTCCACCACCATCCCTGGCAAGTCATTCCAGTCACTCACAACCCTCTGTGAAAAAAAAAACTTACCCCTGATGTCTCCCCTAAACTTCCCTCCCTTAATTTTATACATATGCCCTCTGGTGTTTGCTGTTGGTGCCCTGGGAAACGGGTACTGACTATCCACCCTGTCTATGCCTCTCGTAATCTTTTAGCCCTCTATCAAGTTCTTGACCAGGCATGGTCAAACTACGGCCCACGGGCCATATGCGGCCCGTTAAGCTTTTTAATCCGGCCCGCAGAACTTGATGAAATTATATTAATAAACCTTGTTAACGTCTTTTCCCCGCAATTCTGGCGTTTTCCCAATAGATGACGCACTCTATATACATTGACCTTTGTTGAGGTGCAGCGTATTACTCCACATTTGCGCTTTACTCTTTGTTCGGCTCGACCTATTTGTGTGAACAGGTGTTCAGCGTCATGAACATCAACAAAGCCAGCCACAGATCCAAGTTAACTGACCAACCCCTCAGATCCATCCTGAGAATCGCCACAACAATACTAAATCCAGACTTTGATGCGCTGGCTAAAAAGGGAGACCAACAACACTGTTCCCACTGAAATTAAAAATAAGTTTCTTCGTTGTGTTATGTAAAAAATGCATTTGAAAATATTTTTTTCAATAAGCCTTACATGTTACATGTCATTGCTGTTAAGTGATGGACACGAGTAGTGCGCAGGTGCACGTACGTTCTCAAAATAAAAAATGCGCTCCAGATCAAATAACGCGCTCCGCATACTGGCACGCTGGCATTGTTCTGTCTTTGTGCTGGTCGTTGTTGAGTTTTGGCACAGGGGACTATTGAATAAGAAGGAGGAGGACAAGTAGACCTGCATCTCCTACCGGTTTTGAAATAAAGACAGTCAGGAGGAGAGTGATGATGATAATATCTTGAAGGATAACAGAATTTTCAGTGCTTTAAAATAATAACTGTTACTATTTTAAAAAGCTGTATTTTATTCATTTAATTTTCAGTGTTTTAAAAGTCATTTCAATAAATAGCTAAATACCATGGGACTTCAAAGACAGATATTTTGTTGTAATGCATTTGTTCATTTTCAATTGAAATTAAAGCACATGTTTTCTACATATCCCATGATATTTTATTTTCTCTTATGAGGTGTATTACCAAAACACTCCGTCCATCTGCTCCTGGTCTGGCCCCCCTGTCAAATTTTAGAACCCTTTGTGGCCCACATGTCAAAAAGTTTGCCCACCCCTGTTCTAGACCTTTCATATTATTTCACATTTCATAAAGATTGAAACAGAATAGGCTGAAACACACTGTTCAAAAGTGCTGGCGTTCAATCCACTTGGTGCATTGACTCATTACATTTTTTGGGTGTATGTTTGTCAGAAACACATCCAACAGATTTCCCATCAGAAGTGCAGGAAAATTCTGGACCTGATTTCAAATGAACCACTGAGCACTCTGAAAAAAAGGTGCGGCAGAGGCCGATTTCTCCCTTGTGCTTTTATTTTTAGTGTGAACTATGTGACATTGATGGTGATTAATGATCATTACTTTCAGGCGACAGCCCTCCAAACATGTGACGAACCACAGTAAAACTTAGTGAACCTGCCATGGTTGGGTCTTGGGTGTCGGACCAGCAGATTTTCTGTATTATTAGATGTTCTCATATTAATACATCATACCTCACTTCCAAATCACTGTTTTTAGACATCACATTACAGAATGATGCGTTCCACATAACCTGCAAGTTTAAAAGAAGCTCAGAAAATAAGGTCAAAGTAAGTTTCAAAGGCATCTCGGAAACAGAAACGTGCAAGTTTAAAGGGAGCAGAGATACCTGACTGACCTGCTTGAGGTGTTGAGCTACCTAAAATGCATTCTTGAACGTATAATGTAGATTTAAAGCATTAATTGGATTTAAATTATTTTATTAAATTAACATTATCTTGGATCTCTTAATGGTAATTCACATTTAATGTAGGATCAACCTTTCTGCATTTGGATAACTACAATCTTTGTTCTTTTCTTTCGAAAAATGCAGTCACATCATAACACTATTCAAACTTCAGACCAAAAGTCTTCTTTTTCCCCCTTCTATTTTTTCCCAGGAAAAAAATACTATAAACTTTTTGCTATTTAAAATTGGTAACATTTATCAATTCATGCTGTTGTTTAAAATTAAATTGCTTAACTCCCTGAAGCAAACTTGCAAGTTCACTAGCTAATAAAGAATTGAACAAAGAGGATTGTATATTTTACGCACAAAGCAGCATAATATCAATGCTCTTACATCATAAATTGGGAGACAAATGTACACATCCCAACCTTATTAGGTATTTGTACTCAAGTTTTCCCACAGATGGTGAACTGCTAATCTTGGCTGGTTCATCAGGCACAGCATGGAGTAGATCTGAAGGGAGCTGGAGTGGTTTGTGTATTTGCAGCAGTGCTGGGAGGAAAAATCAGCATGAATGATGAATGTCTTTAATGTCCCTTCCTATAAAATGCTCGACAGATGGTTCACACTTATTTGACCTTGAGCTTTTTTTTAAAAACCATATTACACTTTAGTCAGGATTACTTAGAATTTCAACATCTCTCTTCCAGTGAAAATAATAAGTGGGAAGGGGTATAATTTAAAGATCCTATATATTCAGTTTAATCCACCCCGTTCTAATGAAATGTTTATTCAGTTATTTATGCTATTGACAAGGCTCTGAATAAAGCAAATGAGGACCAATAGGTGTGATCCATTCTTACCAGTTCAATGGCATAATTTTAAACTCACTTCTCCAAGATTTCACATTTAGGAGCAGAATCACAAGAAGAGGTGGCAAATGACCAGGGAAAGCTTCACACAGAATCACAGAATAATTATTATAAAATTATTGTTGGCATGAAAGGAGATCATCAACCAGAACTATCCTCTCAATTCCAATCCTTTTCTCTTGCTCTGCATCACTCAAAAATTCACTCTCATTTCCTTTCCAATTCTATTTGAAAGTACTGTCTTAGTCTTCGACAGTACTGTCCTGTGGATATCCAGTAACTGTGCTCTGGAAGTCCAATCCAAAGTAGAATCTTTGCTAATCTACAATACTAGCACTGTACCTCCCCATACTTTATCCCTATTTTCTAATCACAGGAAAGACTAAGTACTAATTTAAAACAAAGGCTAAGATTTAAACTTTCATCTTATGGTGATGATCATCTAATGTTATACTGCTATATATAAATAAAAGGGGTGATAGATAAGTTTGTGGCCTAAGGTAGAAGGAGACAATTTTAGAAAATCCAGCACATCTATTTTTCAGCATAGTCCACTCCTACATTTACACACTTAGTCCAGCGGTCGTGTAACATACGAATCTTGGACCTCCAGAGAGTGTCCACAGACGGGTTTTGTTCCCTTTCTCCGAGTTCCTAATCCTTGCATTTAGATAGCTGGAGCTCAGCTCTGTCTGAGAGATCCATCGGTTCCCATTCCCTCATCAGCCGGGAGCTCCCCGGGCTCCGTGTACGGATCGTGGGGCTGATAGAGAGGGAAGAGGGCAGGACTGTCCCGGGGTTGCTGGTCACGGTGTCCGAAATTCAGAGGAATTATCCCGAAGTCGGTGTTTAAGATAAAAACACGGAGAATCGCTCTTACCTGCAACCGACATTTTCAAGGCCTCGTGTGCTGCGCGCATGCGTGATACTCGGGGATGTCATCAGCCTGACGCTTGCGCAGTTCATCAGTGCTTCAGCGCCTGATAAGATTTATTCGCGCAGGCCCTTTTGGGTAATACCGGTGCCATTAAACAGTTCTTGAAGTACCGGTTCAATGTCCATATCTCATTTTTTTTCGGGTATATAGAAAAAGTCTGCAGCTTTTTTAACGCAGGAAGCGGCTCACATGAGCAATATACTCAATATCAACGTGTATTTAATGCCAAAGTAAAATGTGGATATAAAACACAAGAGATTCTGCAGTGGCTGGACATACAGAGACGCGCACACACACAAAATGCTGGAGGAGCTCTGCAGTTCAGGTAGCAACTAAGCAGGGGAGTCCACAGTCTAGGCATGCTGAAGAGGCTCGGTCTAAAAGTTGTTTATTTATTCCTTTCCACAATTGCTGCCTGATCTTTTGATTCCCACTCGTATTTTGCAGAAACTAACCATCTTTTTTTTCGGTCAACCAGTTTCCAAATTTTTCTGATCTTCCCTTTGTAGCCATATCCTGCTGGTCTGATTCCTCCTCCTCCTCGTAAACTCCAGACCCCATCTCTGTCTGGAGCCCCAAAGCCTGACTCAGGCTGGCAACTCTTTGGTTTCTGACTCTGCTCCATCGAAGATTCACTCGCTAGTCTGCTGTCAGACTTTAGAGGTGCGTTGTGTTACGAGACCGCAGGTTCGTTTACTGTGAGTGTCGCTTTGAGTGCCTGAGTGAGGCGGGTCTGTGACGTCACACAGGCGCTGCAGCAGAGACAGAGAGACAGAGGGGGGAGGAGAGGGAGGGGGGAGAGAGAGATAGAGGGAGACGAAGAGAGGAAGAGTGAGAGAGACTTCAGCTTGTCACTGCTATGCCCAAAAGATTGGGTTGATCATCGGCACGCAGTGCACAACGGATGTGTGACTGTCACTTCGTATCATCCATATGTGTGGATTTCCCTTACCCGGAATCGGGGTGTTTTGTGGTAACCACCCGAAGACGATATTCTTGTGACTGTCACCTGGTGATATTTCTAAGTGTATTTCGGAACTAATCGACGGATAAGATCTTCGGCCACTGTTATTCCGTTCACCCAGCGTGGAATGTGTGTGGAATTCTTCGTAATTGCCTTCTCTCTACATCTTCGTGTGGATTTACAAATCTCTCCTCTCACTCACTTGTTCCGTAGATTACTGAACTTTCCCACTTTACCATCTTAAGACTTTAAGCATTGTTTCCCAAGTTTGATAGTTTGGAATACGTACAACACCGTTAATTGCTGTTTATTTCGTTCAATCTTTTAGATTTGGAGTAGATACTAATGAAGAGAGTGGTTTTAACATCGAAACCTGACTCCGTTAGTGATCTATTGCTGCTGGTACATAACAATTGCAACAACCCGGCTGTCTGAAGCACAGTCCTTTAAAATAGGTGAAAATGACACAAAACATTGAAAAGAGCGGAGAAGAAGGAGTTTAACCAACTTCGTCCGGAGCCCTGAACAACGTCACAACCACAGTGAGCTCATCGTCTTGTTCAGCCCGGAGAAAATCATGCAGGAAATTCATGCAGGTGTCTAAGATGATGAGAGGCATTGGTCGTGTGGATAGCCAGAGGCTTTTTCCCAGGGCAGAAACGGCTAACACGAGGGGGAATAGGTTTAAGCTGCTTGGAAGTAGGTACAGAGGAGATGTCAGAGCTAAGGTTTTAAAGCAAAGAGTGGTGTGTTTGTGTAGAATGCATTGCCAGCGATGGTGGCAGAAGCGAATACAATAGAGTATTTTAAGAGTCTCTTAGATAGGTACACGGAGCTTAGGAAAATAAGTGGCTATGCGGTAGGGTAATTTTAAAGCAGTTTCTAGTGTAAGTTACATGGTCGGCGCAACATTGTGGGCCAAAGCGTCTGTAATGTGTTGTAGATTTCTATGATTCTCTGAAATTCAAGAGAAATCTCCTATCCCACGGAGCGGTGACTAGTTGTAACCTGTCATCACAGGGAGAGTGAGAGGGGAACGCCAGGGGTAGATTTTAATATACTGATATGGAACAGAAACATGGTCAGGGACCAGATGGACAGAGTGGCCACTCTAGTGTACATTGTGAGTGTGTTAGAGACGATAAGAACCTGAGACACGGGATTTGATACAGAGCTGATTTATCTTTCACAGCTCCACAATATTAAACACCAGTCTAGTTTAAGGCTAACATCAGCAGAACCGACTCCTCCAATGCTCAGTGACCAGGGTTCAGTCCTGGGTGCGATGAGCAGCCGCAAGAACTGCAGAATCTGACAGTGACAGTCCCTCATGAACCTGCAGCTGCCTTCAGTCACCGTGATGGTTAAACATTTAACACGGAGCTGATTTGAACTTCCTCCCTGATGTGAAGTTGCTGCTGTTGCAGCAGCTGGGATGATTGAGTAAAACTCTTTGCTCACTCCGGACAGAAATGTGGCCTCTATTTATTGTGAACTCACCGGAGCATCACAAGGTGGGTTAACTGAATGAGTCTCTTCGCACACACGGAGCAGGTGAACGGCCGCTTCCCAGTGCGAAGCTGTTGGTGAATCTGCGATGGCCGACTGAATCCCTTCCAAAATGAGATCCAGGGAATGATATCTCACTGCTCGGAACGTCATGGCGATGTATCCAATCAGATCACGGACATGGACACGTGTTCGGGCTCTCCTTGTAGCGAGTGGGGCGCTGTCTTCTCCAGCATCTCCGCCTCCACATTCAAGGATCGGCGACATTCAAGCGCTGGTGAACTGACAGATACAGCGGCACTAACGAGCTGTCGTGTTTGTGAGTCCCAGCATAAAAGTCGTTCAGAGAGAAAAATCAAACTCCCACTCCAACCCCAGCTTAAAAAAAGAACGGCATCCCGATCATCAATCTACAAACCCCACCCCTCTGGACAAAAGGGAACAATAACATCGAGCCCCCCACCCCCCCAAAGGAAACAACCCTACCCCGCACAACAGCGGAGGAGCCGATGTCACCAGGGTAGCTGAAATCTGGAACTCACTGCCCGAGGTGGTGGTCCCTTCACAACATTTACGAAGAGGATGAGCATTGAAACTGCCGAGATACAGTCGGCTGTGAACCAAGTGCTGATGAATGGGACCCGTGTAGACAGTGAGTGGATGGTCAGAACAGGTATGGCCGGCCAAAGGCCTGTTTCCGTGCTGTGTGATCCACCCCTCCGGACATGCTAAATTACCGATGGTGGCACCGCAAGGCATTGATTTCAAAACTCCACACCCCTCTCCAACCTGAAATAAACCAGACTGCACCCCTTTCTCACCTCTGGGAATATCTGTTTCTGTCAAAGTAGCATAGAGATTGGTCACTTCTGCTAAACAACTGGCAACTGATGAAGTTCCTGTGTCTTCTTGCATTAATGTTGCTTCCTTACAGCAAAACTAACCCTCTCACTGTGTCAGAATCAGTGATTAAATCAGACCCCAAACACTGTGCTTTCATCCCTGCACGTTATAACTGGAACCATCTCACTGAGGTCTGATGGAGACATAGGATCACATCTCCTCTGCTTCTGACGTTTCAAATACCCTCAGAATGGTTTTCTGATTCAGTCTGAAGGTTGTGGTACATTCAGCTCGTCATCAGACCTGAAAAATCATGTCTTCCCGCAGCTGGTTCCACCTGTTGGTGTGTCCTCTTTCGTCCACCTCCAGGGAAGCTGCATCTCCACACAGACTCCTCACTTGAGAATACACACAGTGTATTCTGTTGACTAATATGTGTGTGGACCCCGCTGGCAATTCTGGTGTTGTGACCCGAATCGAGACAAACACCACGCTGCCCACTCCACCAACAACACGGCACAGCCGGACACATAACAGGGGACTTTACATCCCACAACACTGGATTCAGTGATGAAACCCGTCATTAATGTTGTTGTCCCACTGAAAAGTCCATTAAGGTGCTTTTAAATGCCAGCGCTCTCCCACAGGTGACGTCAGACACAGTTCCCACGCGCCTGACGTCACACACGGGCTCCCCACACCGGGATCTGCCCTCACGTGCGCGGTGTCTTACGTCACCCACGCGCTGCTGTGCTCGAGCTTTATCGGTTTAACGGCTGGGCTAATAATCACGTGACCAGCCCCTCCCCCACCGCTGTCAACAGAGGATTCAGGAGCTACGCTATTCCCATTGGTGCGAAGCGATGTCAATCACTGGTTACAACCAGTGGCGGAGGCGGACAAGCCGAGTGGGCGTTACCCCGCTGAGTCCGTCTCCCACTCGAGCGCCGACCGCCTCCTCAGAGCGGAGAAAACCTCAAAGTAAATGTCCGCTTTCTGATTTATTTCCATTTCCCTCCGAGGGAAGTTGGGGCGTTTGTGAAGCGTCTCCTGCGGCCGGAGTCTGATGTATCGCTGAGAGGTCGGAGGAGACCGCTCGGCCCGTCGGTTCGATGCCGGTTCCCCGGGGAGGGAGGGAGGGAGGGATTTTATTGAAAGGATGAAGATGGTGAGAGAGGGGCGGACAGGATGTTTGTCCCGTTGGGGACAGGAGGGGCTCATCTGTGGAAATGTCTGAGCCCACGGTGGTGCCGAGTAGAAGGATTCACCACATTGGGGACACCAGCCCTGCAAGCGGGGCCGATGGTCCGGGCAAAGTGACAATTATTTGTGCTTTGTTGAGATTGTACCTGGAATATGGTGTAAAATCCCGCTCCCCATACTGACACGGGTTATACAGACCAAAGAACAAACTGCCGGAGGAAATCAGCGGGTCGGGCAGCATCTGTGGAGGGAAATGGACCGTCAACATTTCGGGCCGAGACCCTCCCTCTGGACTGAGAGTGGACGGGAAATAGTCAGAGAAAAGAGGTGAGGGGTGGGGATGGGGCAAGAGCCAGGGAGTGAGAGGTGGATCCAGGTGAGGGGGAGGTGGGAAGGTGGAAATAGTGACAGGGGTGGGAGGTGAGTGGTTGGGGCAACACGAGGCTGCAGAAGATGGAAATTAATTCCATAGAGGATTAACAAAGTGGTTAGAGAGTATTTATTATAGAGAGTGCAATGAAGATTCACCAGACTGATCCCTGGAGTGGTGGGTCATCATATGAAGAAAAATGAAATGTAATACCCCTTTCAATTGGAGAATCGAGGACTGAGAAGTGAACACTGAAATGCACAAC
This sequence comes from Hypanus sabinus, assembly GCF_030144855.1. Lineage (NCBI taxonomy): Eukaryota > Metazoa > Chordata > Chondrichthyes > Myliobatiformes > Dasyatidae > Hypanus > Hypanus sabinus. The sequence goes on along the minus strand of NW_026780717.1, from coordinate 101,239 downwards.
ATCATTACCGGTTGAACCAGGGATCACAGTCTCTGAAACAGGGGTGGACTACCCGGGACTGAAATGAGGGGAAATGTCTCCACTCCGAGGGTGGTGAATGTCTGTAAATCCCCACCACAGAGGGCAGTGAAGATTCAGTGATCGTCCCCACGTAAAACAGAGGCTGACTCATGTGTGGAGACCGAAGGGGTGGAGGAAATGAGGACTGGGCAGGAACGTGTGGCTGAGATTGGAGAGCAGCCGCCACCTTGCTGATGGTTAGAGGGGCTGAATGGCCTCTTCCTGCTGTTTCTCACTTGATGTTTCAGAGTTCCTGTCCAGCAAGGCTCTGGAGGAATGTAAATAGAAATTAGAGTTTATAAACATAGAACTGATTTAAATGAAACGTGAACATTTCCTGTTTGGGTCTGAATTATGTTTTGGACCTGGTTGGGAATTGAACCAGTGACTCTGTGACCTGGAGATGGAGGGAAAAGGATCGGGGAAGATATGATGTGGAAAAATAATCATGTATCTGGGGTAAATATGGAATAATGTGGGGAATGCGGTGGATGGGTTTGGCAGCGTGTGAGGGGCGAGGAGCAGAGCCACCGGTTCAGGAGGGAGTCCCTCCACCCGTCAACTGATCCCGTTTCCTGTTCATGTTGTTCCGCAGATCTGCAGCATCTGCGGGTCACTGTTCTACGTGTACGTGTAGCTTCACCTTTCACCCGTTCAGACAAGTCAGTGAGATCCGGATCTGTCACGTCCTCTCGTTGTGGGTGGACAATGTTTATTTCTCTGCAACACTTTCTGTTGTTTCATTCCACTGTTTTGTGGTGCTGAAGTGCAGCCAATGTTTCTGGGTGTCTGACCCGTTTATGTGAGAATTTAGCCTTTTGTATTTATCTGCGCTTCTCATAAATGTGTAAAGTTTAGTTCAGCTTCACTTCAGAATTTCCAAAGCAACACCCAGTCAGTCAAATTGCTCCACACAATTAAAATAGCTTATTGCATTTTTTTCCATTTTTGTACTATATATATGTATATTCATATTTTAAATCACAATTGTTAAAATCTATTGTTCTGAATTATTTTCTACTGCTGCCGCAGGGACAACGAATTTCATGACACATGTCGGTGCTATTAAACCGGATTCTGATGGGAGACCCACCACCCTGATCCCAGGTACCACAGATCGTGATGTGAGATTGAAGCATTTTCCATATATTTGCATTCCTCAGAAATGACAACAGTTCAGTTTCCTTCTGAGCTTTCAGAGCAGAAGCTCAGTCTGTTTAATATTTCCACACAATTAAAATGGGAAATTTGTTTATTATCATCATGTACTGAGCTACAGTGAAAATCTTGCCTGACGTACCATCCACACAGATGGATACATTCCAACAGTACATTGAGCTGATATACAACAAAATAATCACTGTAACAAAGCATTATGGCTGCAGAGAAAGTGCAGTGCAGATAGACAAATGGTGCAGGGTCACGTCCAGTTACATTGTGAGGTTGAGTCCATTTTATCATTCATTTGGCTTATAGCTGTAGACAGGAAGCCATACTTCAGCCTGGTGTTACGCACTTTAAGGGTTTTGTATCTCTTCCCCGATGGGGGAGCGGGCTTGCAGCAAGAATGTCCAGGTTATGAGGTTATTTGTGTACATGGCCTGCTTTTCCGAGGGAGTGGAAATGTAGGAAGAGTCCATGGAGTGGAGGCTTGTTTCTCTGATGTTCTCTGCTCTCCAAAGTTCTCTGCCGTTCCTTGCAGTCATGGGCAGAGCAGTAGCCATACGAAGGCGCGAAGTATCGACAAGGAGCTCAGAGACCTTCACCCTGCCTTGTGTAGCTGGATCCTGGACTTCCTGTCAGATCTCCGGCAGGTAGTAAGAGTGGGCTCCATCTCCTTTGTCTCTCTGACCCTCAGCACACATACCCCACAGGGTTGTCACTTTGGACCCCTCCTTTACTCCTTTACTCTTTGTGCACCCATGTTGCCACCCACAGCTCCAATCTGCTAATTCAATTTTGCTGACAACAGTACATTGATTGGCCTCATCTCAAATACTGATAACAATCAATCAAATGCCTTCTGACAAGGGTCGGTCCAAACAAACTTTTCACGCTTCTTCAGGAGATTGGTCAGAGGAAGAGCAATCGCAGCAGAGTTCTTACGATAATATCTATCCATTCCCAGAAACCTTCTAAGTGCCTTCTCAGCAGTCAGAATAGGAACTGGAGAAATTGTCTGGACTTTTGCCCGAACAGGAGCCAACTTGCTTTGACCGACAACAAAGCCAAGACAGGTCACACTGGCATGGCCAAATTCACTCTTAGCCAAGTTAACTGTAAGGTTGTCCTAGGAAAGCCTATCAAATAGCTTTTCTACTGCAGAGATATGCTCTTCCCAAGTGCCACTCCCTGTAACTAAGTCATCAATATAGGTATCTGTGTGTTCTAACCCTCGAATTACAAAATCAGTCATTCTCTGGGATGTTCCTGGAGCATTTTTCCTTCCAAAAGGCAAAACATTGTATTCATACAACCCAGATGGTGTCACAAATGCAGAAATTTCTCTACCTCTGTCCATCAATGGAACACACCAATACCCTTTCAACAGATCAATCGTTGTAAGAAATTAGCTTTTCCAGCCTTATCGATGCAATCATCCACTCTAGGGATAGGATAGGCATCTGTTTTTGTTACTGTATTTACCTTTCTATAATCAGTGCAAAATCTAACACTACCATCAGGTATGGGCACAATAATGCAGGGTGACTCCAATCTCATTTTGAAGGCCTAATAATACCATTCTCCAGCATATACTCAATTCCCTGGTCAGCCAATTTACACTTTTCTACGTTCATGCAATTTGGGTGTTGTTTAATCAGTTTAGCTTGACCAACATCTACGTCATGTACTACGACCGTGGTTTGCTTGGGAACAAAGGGAAATAAATCTTTAAACTTCAGAAATAATTCCTTCCGCTGTTAACCATATAAACCATTTAACAATCACAGCACGGAAACAGGCCATCTTGGCCCTCCTAGTCCGTGCCGAACCCTTAATCTCACCTAGTCCCACCTACCCGCACTCAGCCCATAACCCTCCACTCCTTTCCTGTCCATATACCTATCCAATTTTACCTTAAATGACACAACTGAACTGGCCTCTACTACTCCTACAGGAAGCTCATTCCACACAGCTATCACTCTTTGAGTAAAGAAATACCCCCTGGTGTTTCCCTTAAACTTCTGCCCCCTAACTCTCAAATCATGTCCTCTAGTTTGAATCTCCCCTACTCTCAATGGAAACAGCCTGTTCACGTCAACTCTATCTATCCCTCTCAAAATTTTAAATACCTCGATCAAATCCCCCCTCAACCTTCTACGCTCCAATGAATAGAGACCTAACTTGTTCAATCTTTCTCTGTAACTTAATTGCTGAAACCCAGGTAACATCCTAGAAAATCGTCTCTGCACTCTCTCTAATTTATTGATATCTTTCCTATAATTCGGTGACCAGAACTGTACACAATATTCCAAATTTGGCCTTACCAATGCCTTGTACAATTTTAACATTACATCCCAACTTCTGTACTCAATGCTTTGATTTATAAAGGCCCGCGTTCCAAAAGCCCTCTTCACCACCCTATCTGCATGAGACTCCACTTTCAGGGAACTATGCACAGTTATTCCTAGATCTCCCTGTTCCTCTGCATTCCTCAATGTCCTACCATTTACTCTGTATGTTCTATTTGGATTATTCCTGCCAAAATGTAGAATCTCTCACTTCTCAGCATTAAACTCCATCTGCCAACGTTCAGCCCATTCTTCTAACCGGCATAAATTTCCCTGCAAGCTTTGAAAATCCACCTCATTATCCACAACACCTCCTACCTTAGTATCATCGGCATACTTACTAATCCAATTTACCACCCCATCATCCAGATCATTTATGTATATCACAAACAACATTGGGCCCAAAACAGATCCCTGAGGCACCCCGCTAGTCACCGGCCTCCATCCCGATAAACAATTATCCACCACTACTCTCTGGCATCTCCCATCTAGCCACTGTTGAATCCATTTTATTACTCCAGCATTAATACCTAACGACTGAACATTCTTAACTAACCTTCCATGTGGAACTTTGTCAAAGGCTTTGCTGAAGTCCATATAGACTACATCCACTGCCTTACCCTCGTAACTTCTTCAAAAAATTCAATAAGGTTTGTCAAACATGACCTTCCACGCACAAATCCATGCTGGCTACTTCTAATCAGATCCCGTCTATCCAGATAATTATAAATACTATCTCTAAGAATACTTTCCATTAATTTACCCACCACTGATGTCAAACTGACAGGTCTATAATTGCTAGGCTTCCTTCTAGAACCCTTTTTAAACAATGGAACCACATGAGCAATACGCCAATCCTCCGGCACAATCCCCGTTTCTAATGACATATTAAAGATCTCCGTCAGAGCTCCTGCTATTTCTACACAAACTTCCCTCTAGGTCCTGGGGAATATCCTGTCAGGACCCGGAGATCTATCCACTTTTAAATTTCTTAAAAGCGCCGGTACCTCCACCTCTTTAATTGTCATAGGTTCCATAACTTCCTTACTTGTTTCCCACACCTTAGACAATTCAATATCCTTCTCCTTAGTGAATACCGAAGAGAAGAAATCATTCAAAATCTCTCCCATCTCCTTCGGTTCCACACATAGCTGACCACTCTGATTCTCTAAGGGGTCAATTTTATCCCTCACTATCCTCTTGCTTTTAATATAACTGTAGAAACCTTTCAGATTTACTTTCACCTTATTTGCCAAACCAACCTTGTATCTTCTTTTAGCTTTTCTAATCTCTTTCTTAAGATTCCTTTTACATTCTTTATATTCCTCGAGCAATTCCTTTACTCCATGCTGCCTTTATCTATTGTAGACATCCTTCTTTTTCTGAACCAAATTTCTAATATCCCTTGAAAACCATGGTGCTCTCAAACCTTTAACCTTTCCTTTCACCCTAACAGGAACATAAAGATTCTGTACCCTCATAATTTCACCCTTAAATGACCTCCATTTCTCTATTACATCCTTCCCATAAAACAACTTGACCCAATCCACTCTCTCTAAATCCCTTCGCATCCCCTCAAAGTTAGGCTTTCTCCAATCAAAAATCTCAACTCTAGGTCCAGTTCTGTCCTTCTCCATAATTATATTGAAGCTAATGCTATTGTGATCAATGGACCCGAAGTGCTCCCCAACACATACATCTGTCAGCTGACCTATCGCATTCCCTAACAGGAGATCCAACACTGCCCCATCTCTAGTCAGTACTTCTATGTATTGTTGCAAAAAACTATCCTGCACACATTTCACAAACTCTAAACCATCCAGCCCTTTTACAGAATGAGCTTCCCAGTCTACGTGTGGAAAATTAAAATCTTCCACAATCACCACATTGTGTTTACTACAAATATCTGCTATCTCCTTACACATTTGCTCTTCCAACTCACGCGCCCCATTAGGTGGCCTATAATACACTCCTATCAGTGTTACTGCACCTTTCCCATTCTTCAATTCCACCCAAATGGCCTCCCTAGAAGAGCTCTCTAATCTATCCTTCCAAAGCACCGCCATAAGATTTTCTCGGACAAGCAAGTTGTTGTTGCTTTGGCTGCAGATGAGACAACCTGTTAGCAATGTTTTCTGGAACAACCGAGTTCATTAGCCTAACTGGGACCATGTTTGGCTTGTAAAAAGTCTCAGACAAGTCAATTGTTTCATTCTCAGGGTTGCCAGTTTCATTTGTTTTGACAACAACACACACAGATGGTACCTACTTGTTCAAAAAAGGTTTTATCATATTTATGTGTACCACCTGTGTTAGTTCACCGTCAGTTGGGTGTTTTAATAACATAATTCACATCATTAATTTGGGAGACTATTTCATATGGTCTATTGAATTTCGCCTGAAGTGGATTCGTCAACATAAGGCAAGTACCTTATCTCCCACCTGGTATTTTCTTTCGCGAGCCCTGTTATCAAACCAACACTTCATTTTGTTTTGAGAAATCTTTAAGTTTTGTCTCACTGGATTACAGGTTTGGTGTAGTTTATTTTTGAACTTCAAAATATAGTCTAACGAGTTAACATCAATCCACTGTTTCTTTTAACAAGGTCAAAGGTCACTCTGCGACCAAATACAAGTTCAAATGGAGTAAAGCCCAGTGATTCCTGTACTGACTCTCTTTCTGTGGACAAAAGCAAATGTATTCCTTCATCCCAGTCTTTTCCATTTTCAACACAATATGTCTTAATCATTGTTTTGAGGGTAGAATGAAATCTTTCTCAAGCCCCTTGTGATTCTGTATGGTATGCAGGTGATGCAATTTGTTTTGCTCCCAGTTCTACCTGCTGGAATAATCCAAATGTAAAATTACATCCTTGATCAGACTGGATTTCTTTAGGCAAATCGAATAATGTGAAAATCTTGGTGAGAGCCTTCGCCACAGTTTTAGCTTTAATATGTATGAGAGGTATTGCCTCTGGGAATCTGGATGTGGTACACAAAATAGTTAGCAGATACTGATGGCCAGCTTTGGTCTTTGGCAATGGGCCAACACAATCCACTATAACTTTGGAAAAAGGGTTCACTGAATGCAGGTACAGGCCACTGGGGTGAGCTCTTTAGGTTTACCCACAACTTGACAAGTACCTTTTGGAAACTCTTATTCAGGGTAAACATAACTTTATGAGTTAAAGCAAACTGATCTGCTAATCCAGCAGATTCCTCCATAGTGGCAGCATCATTTCCATCTAAATACATCTTTCTGTCATCAGGGACACACCTTCTGAATTCTTCAATTAAAACCAACTCTTTCAAGCTGTTAAAATCATCATTTACATGTTCAGATGTGCACCAGCGGTCAAAACACACAAATTTCTCGTAAGCAAATTCTGTATGTCTGGTTCACAGTTTTCTTCAAATTTCTAAACTTTTGCCTGTCTGCTTCTGGGACCAACTCATAAGCTTTGAGCACAGCCTGTTTCACTATGTCATAATATGTGGTGCGTGACCATGTGGTTAAGGTGTTGAACTAGCAATCTGAAAGTCATGAGTTTGAGCCTCAGCCAAGGCAGCTTGTGTGTCCTTGAGCAAAGCACTGAACCACACACAGCTCCTGCACATTTATAGCCCAGTGGCGATGATTGGGGAAGCATAAATAAATAAATAATAAGCTGCTTCAGCGCTGTCAAAGCAGAATAGGCTTGCTCAGCCTTCCCCTTAATTACACTTAGTAAGAGTATTTTCTTACTGCTTTTCTGTCTCTCCAGCCTGAAATTGCCTCTGCCTCCATCTTTAATTTTTCTCACTTGTACTGGAGCTCAAGCTCACTAGGTTTACGTTCAGGAAACACCTCCAACTCCTCCACTTTAAACACCCCCTCAGATACATAATGTTCAGCTATTACCCTCTGCATCTGTGCCCTCCTCATTGTCAATTTCACCTTAGCAAATATTAACACTTTAGCAATACTCAATAACTCAATCCTTCTGGTGTCTTCTAATGCCTGAGAGGTTCACACTTCCAGATATCTATCAACATCCATTGCTGCAGATTTTCCACACACAAATAAATCAAAAGGGATTTATCCAATGAAATCGATATTAAATCAATCCTTAAATTTGTTCATATCCCAGACGCAGGCCCCATTTTGTTACAAACCATAACGCTTTAAAAAAGAACCAGCAGCAACAGACTACTCCCAGTGGCCATACATTTTATTTCCACATCCCATTCCCATTCTGATATGTCTATCCATGGCCTCCTCTACTGTCAAAATTAATCCAAACACAGGTTGGAGGAATAACACCTTATATACCAGCTGGGTAGCCTCCAACCTGATGGGATGAACATTGACTTCTCTAACTTCCGTTAATGCCCCTCTTCCACTTCTTACCCCATCACTGACATATTTAATTGTTTGCCTGTTTTCCATGTCTCTCTGGTGCTTCCCCCGCACCTTACTTTCTCCTGAGGCCTCCTGTCCAATGATTCTTTCCCATCTCCAGCTCTGTATCACGTTCGCCAATCACCTTTCCAGTTCTTAGCTTCATCCCACCAACTCCTGTCTCCTATCATTTCGCATTTCACCCTCCCCCCACTACTTTCAAATCTCTTTGTATCTTTCCTTTCAGTTAATCCTGACGAAGGGTCTCAGCCTGAAACATCGACATTTCTTCTTCTTATAGATACTGCCTCGCTTGCTGGGTTCCACAAGCATTTTGTGTGTGTTGTTTGAATTTCCAGCATCTACAGATTTCCTCATGAGTGTTATGTGTATAAATCTGTAGAAATAAAACTCCCAAACTATTGAGCTCGGGGGAAACAAGGCTTGGAGTCTTGAGATGGTAAAGTATGAAAGTTCAGTTCAACTACAGAATAAGTGATGAGAGAGAGATATTTGTAATCCAGGGTAAATGTTGAGAGAAGGCCATTATGTCATATTCCACAGGTTCCATGGTGGTAAAACGAGACCAACAGTCGCTGTAGATTTTATCTGTCATCCTTCCAAATCCACATACTAATTATCACCCGAAGTGACTTGTCATAAGGGGTATCATCTTCAAGTGAACTACCACACCACAGCCAGGCAAGGGTTAACACATAAGTGGTCTCCACAGGATACCCCAAATCAGATCCTCTGCTATGGATCAAATGAGATGACAACCACACATTCGATGTATGGTGAATCGATAATTTGTCCACCCTTGTGGGCGAAGGAAGGTTCCAAACAGTGACCCTTGGCCACTAGTTCCCTGGTTTCAATTCTTCCATTTTTCCTCCTTTGTCTCTATCTGTCTGTGTCCTCGGTTAAAACTAAACAAGCTGCACGCGATGTAAACAAGCTGCAAGTCAGACACATTTGCCTTCTTAATCTCTCTCTCTCTCTCTCTCTCTCTCCACAGCAAACAAAACCTAGAGATTCATAACAATGGCCACTCCCCATTGTGAACTGATGGTGTGCCAGTAGGTGGGATGACTGAGTGAATCCTTTCCCACATTCTCAGCAGGTGAATGGCCTTTCTCTAGTGTGAACTCGCTGATGTCTCTGAAGGCTGGATAAATTAGTGAATCCCTTCCCTCAGACTGAGCAGGTGAACGGCTTCTCCCCAGTGTGAACTTGCTGATGTACCAGCAGGGTAGATGACTGAGTGAATCCCTTTCCACAAATTGAGCAGGTGAATGGCTTCGCCTCGGAGTGAACTCGCTGGTGACTCCGTAGGTGGGATGACTGAGTGAATCCCTTCCCACATTCGGAGCAGCTGAACGGCCTCTCCCCAGTGTGAACTCGCTGATGAATCAGAAGGGTGGAAGAGTCAGAGAATCCCTTCCCACAGACTGAGCAGGTGAACGGCTTCTCCCCAGTGTGAACTCGCTGGTGTTTCAGTAGGGTAGCTAACTGAGTGAATCCCTTCTCACAGACTGAACAGGTGAACGGCTTCTCCCCAGTGTGAACTCGCTGATGTACCAGTAGGGCAGATGACTGTGTAAATCCTTTCCCACACTCTGAGCAGGTGAACGGCTTCTCCCCAGTGTGAACTCGCTGGTGTACCAGTAGGTTAGATGACTGATTAAATCTCTTCCCACATTCTGAACAGGTGAACGGCTTCTCCCCAGTGTGAACTCGCTGGTGACTCTGTAGGGTAGCTAACTGAGTGAATCCCTTCTCACAGACTGAGCAGGTGAACAGCTTCTCCCCAGTGTGAACTCGCTGGTGTCTCTGTAGGGTAGCTAACTGAGTGAATCCCTTCTCACAGACTGAGCAGGTGAACGGCTTCTCCCCAGTGTGAACTCGCTGATGACTCTGTAGGTGGGATGACTGAGTAAATCTCTTCCCACATTCTGAACAGGTGAATGGCTTCTCCGCTGGGCGAACTCGCTGGTGTCTCTGTAGGGTAGCTAACTGAGTGAATCCCTTCTCACAGACTGAGCAGGTGAACGGCTTCTCTCCAGTGTGAACTCGCTGATGTACCAGTAGGGTAGATGACTGTGTAAATCCTTTCCCACACTCTGAGCAGGTGAACGGCTTCTCCCCAGTGTGAACTCGCTGGTGAGCCATCAGGTCAGATGACTGAGTGAATCCTTTTCCCAGAAATTCAGCAGTTGACCAGCCTCTGCCCGGTGTGGTGTGAACTGATTGGTGTGTCCACAGGTGGGAAGACCGACTGAATCCCTTCTCACACACAGAACAGGTGAATGGCCTTGTCCAGTGTGAACTTGCTGATGTACCTTCAGTTGCGATGACCGGGTGAATCCATTCCCACTGTCTGAGCAGGTGAAAGGCCTTTCTCCTGTGTAAATTACAGGCGAGCCAGTTGGTCAAATGACCGAGAGGATCCCTCCCCACAGTCTGAGCAGGAAGGGTGGTCAATTGGATCCCTTGCTCCACTTCTTAAATATCTAGGCAGAGACAACAAAACTGTTGTGCCGTGTTTGAGCTTCCTGAAGACGAATTCCTTCTCATTTTTAACCTGTAAAAAGATTTACAAACTCCATCAATGGGTGTAGGACAACATTTCTGATGAGATTACTTGAGTTGCCAAGGCTTGATCTGGTATCACACTGTTACAGTGAGGTTCTACCCAAGCTGGACAGAGAAATCATCTCCTGACTGGTCAGAGTGCTGGTATCTGGAATGACCATTAATTCTCTGATTCTCTTCCTGTCTCTATAAGAATGGGGCATTTCTGCCGTCTCCAATCTGTGCCCTGGCTCAGTTTGACTATCTCCGTTGGTATTATTCCCTGTTCCCACTGAGCTGCATGGGTTCCTGGCCCCTCAGTAACTGAAACACTCGCACGCAAATAGTTTTTCTTGACTTGCAGCTGGGATCTTCTTTTATGTATTATTAACTTAAAGTGTCACAGTTTTAACGCCACATAAAAATTCCTGCTGATATGACTGGTTGGTTCACACAGCTGTCAAAAGGGGCTAGAGTGAATTTTTGTATTATTTCAGGTTCTTGTCACAATCATAGAAAATTTCAACATGGAAACAGGCCCTTTGGGCCATCTAGTTTGTGCTGAACTATTTAAACAGCCCACTCCCACACCTCTGCCATCCAGGTACCAACACAAACCTCTTAAATGTTGAAATCGAGCTCACATGCACCACTTGTGCTGGCTGCTCATTCCACAGCCGGATAACCGTCTATGTGAAGAAGTTTCCCCTCATGTTCCCCTTAACATTTCACCTTTCACCCTGAACCCATGGCCTCTGGTTGTTGTCCCACCCAATCTTCATGGAACAAGCCAGCTTGCATTAACACTATCTGTGCCTCTCTATCACAATCAAATCTCCCCTCAATCATCTGCATTCCAAGGAATAAAGTCCGGATTTGTTCAATATTTTCTTTAACCCAAATCCTCCAGACATGGCAACATCCTTGTGAATTTTCTCTGAAATCTCTGAACTTCTTTTACAACTTTCCTGTAGGTAGGTGACCAAAACTGTACACAATACTCCAAATTAGGCCTCACCAATGTCTTCTAGAAGTCAACCGAACATCCATCTATTGTTATCAGTACTTTGGTTCATGAAGGGCAATGGGCTGAAATCATTCTTTCCATCCCTATCTACCTGTGATACCACTTCCAGTGAATTAAGGACTTGTATTCCCTGGTCCCTTTCTTCTACAACACTCCTCCGTGCCCGACCATTCACTCTGAAAGATCTCCCTTGGTAGTGCAACAACTCACACTGGACTGCATTAAATTCCATTTTCCATTTCTAAAACCATTTTCCCACCTGGTCCAGATGGCACTGCAAGCCATGATAGTCTTCTTGCACTCCGCTGAACCCCCAGTCTTGTTGTCATCCACAAATTTGCTGATTCAGTTAACCACACTATCATCCAGATTACTGATATAGATGACAAACAACAACAGATCCAGCACTGATCCCTGTGGTAACCACTAGCCACAGGCCTCCGGTCAGAGAGGCAACCATCTGCTACCACACTCTGACTTCTCCCAAAGACTGTGTCTCATCCAATTTACTGTCTAATCTCGAATGCTGAGTGACTGAACCTTCTTGACCAACCTCCCATATGAGACTTTGTCAAGTGCCTTGCTAAAGTCCATGTAGACAACATCCACTGCCTTGCCTTCATCCACTTCCCTGATAACTTCCTCGAGAGACTCTGAAAGATTGGCTAGAGCCATGCTGTCTATCCTTGATCAGTCCACACCTATCCAAATACTTACAGTATATACCTGGATCCTGCACCCACATTCCAATAACTTTCCCAGTTCTGATGTCAAGCCCACCCACGTATAATTTCCTAGTTCATTTTTACAGCCTTTCTTGAACAGCAGAACAACATTGTCTGTCCTCCAATCCTCCAGTACCTCACCTGTCACTAAGGATGATTTAAATATCTGTGCTAAGGCCCCAATAACTTCTGCACTTGTCTTCCGTAGGGTCCTAGTGAACAACTTGTCAGGCCCTGGGGATTGATCCACACTAATTTGCCTCAAGACAGCAAACCCCTCCACCTCTGTAATCTGTACAGGGTCCATGAAGTTGATGCGGCTTTGCCTCACTTCTATAGACTCTGTGTTCATCTCCTGAGTAAATACGGATGCAAAAAAAATCTCCCCAAATCTATGTTATCCCTTCATATGGATTACCATTCTGATCTTCCAGAGAATTATTTTTTTCCCTTGCAATCTTTTTGCTCTTAACATATCTGCAGAATCCCTGAGGATTCTCCTTCACCTTGTCTGCTGGGGAAACCTCATGCCTTTATTTCTTCCATAAGTGTTCACTTGAATTTCCTGTATTTCATAAGTACCCCATTTGTTCCTATCTGCCTGTACCTGGTATGCACCTCCTTTTTATTGATCTGGGAGAGGAAAGCCAAAGGGGTGATAGATCTGCATGGTGGGAGGTGGGGGTAAAGAGGGTTAAACTAAAGTTGCAGGGGGAATGGGAGTCTGAATAACAGAACAGATAGTGGTGGGGTTGTGGAGACAGATGTTGTTCAGGCCTCAGACAAAGTCAGGAATGAAAAAGTTGAGCATGGTGCAGTGAATATGCTGAGCCCTGTATATTTCAATACAAGGAGCAGCGTCGGAAAGGTGGATGTGTTCAGGACATGGATCAACACCTGGAATCAACACTAGGATCTGGCAACTGTGGACTGGGACAGGCTGCTTTATGGCAAAGGTGTGCTTGCTAAATGGGAGGCCTTCAGAGCGAAAATTTGAAAGTACAAAGCGGGTATGTCAGAATAAAAGGTAAAGATTGAAACTGTAGGGAAACTCGGATTGCAAGAGATATTCAGACCCTGGTAAAGCGCAAAATGGAATTGCATAACAGGGATAGGCAGTCAGTTTCTTATGGAGTATAAGAAATGCAAGAGAACACATAAGAAATCAATCAGGATGGCTAAAAGATGGCATGAGGTTGCCGTCACAGAAAAGGTGAAGGATAATCCTCAGGGATTCTAGAGATAGATTAAGAGCAAAAGGATTGCAAGGCACAAAGTTGGTCCTCTGGAAGACCGGAATGGCAATCCACGTGTGGAAACAAAGCAGATGGGGGAGATCTTAAATATTTTTCAAACTCAATTTACTCAGGAGATGGACAAAGGGTCTATGGGAGTGTGGAAAAGTGGCATTAACCATTTCAACCCTGGGGGAAAAAACACTCCTCTGGCCACTCACACGCTCAATACCCCTCATCATTTTATACACCAAAAAATGTCTCTAAATATAAACAAGGAAATTATACATTGCACAATCTACTTTCCACGATTCAGTACATTTACATGGCCAGGTGTGTAAAAAGGGCCCAACGAATATCAGGGAGCAACAGGCCCAATTCACCCCAACCACAAACTGCTCCTGCTGCTACCATCCAAGAAACGGTACCACAGCCAAAGGAGCAACAGTCCCCGGGACATCATCTTCCACCAGGCCATCAGACTGATTAATTCACACTGATACATTTGCATTTTAATGTTATATTGACTGTCCAATGCACAATCTAGCTATTATAAATTACTATAAATTACACATTGCACATTTAGATGGAGATATAAGGTAAATATTTCTACTCCTCATGTTTATGAGGTATGTATCTAATAAAGTCAATTCAATTCACCCTCTCCACTATCTGTTCTGTCATTCTGGCTCCCATTCCCCCTACAACTTATTTTAACCACATCACCCCCTCCCCTGCTCACTACCACTAGCAAGCCTTACCACTAGGATATTCGTCCCCTCTTGTTCTGTTCCTATAACTAACGAATCCCCTATCAGCCTTTTGACTTTCCTCTGCCAGGTAATTCCCCCCAACAGCTTCTAAAGTGGTCCACCTGTTGTTGTGGGGGATGGCTACTGCAGTACTCTGCGATGGCTATTTAACCTCATTCCCCTTCCTGACTCTCACCGAGTTTCCTGTGTCCTGCACCTTGGGTATAACTCACCTCTCTTCGTGTCATATCTATCACCTCCTCCAACTGCTGGATGACCTGGAATTCACCCATTTCAAGTTGCAGCTCATTGAAGTGCTGGGTTACAAGCTGCACATCTTGTAGGTGAGGGCATCAGGGACACTGGAGGTCTCCCCTCCTTCCCTCCACTACCCCTCTAATTTGTAATAATCTCCCCTCTAATTTGTAATAACCAGTATGCAGATATATCTTGCACTGTGCATTTTTTACCCAGTGACAAGATGTGCACAGTGAATTTTATATAGAGAGGTATTCATGTTCACAGCTGGCAAATCACTGTCAATAGGAACTTTGATCTCCTCTGGGTTTGATTGAGATCATCTGCACTCTCACACGACCGATATAGCAGGCCTGTAACAGGAGATGGAGGATTTTCTCACCAAAGCTTTTGCACATTGACCATATGCGATTTCCTTGCTAAATTACGCTTTAAAAAGTCAGATTTCCAAATATCACTCCACTTCTTCCCATTTGCAAATACTCCAGTAACTTTTCAATCACCAAAATGCAAACAGGCATTACTAGTTTCTGTATTCGACATAAATATTCCCCCTGAACCCTCCCCCAATGACTGACGGTGGTGAACTCAGTGAATGAAATCCTAATGAATATGAAGGGAAGGGCAGTAGTCTGTCTCATTGGAGTCTGGCACATTTGTGATGTGAAAGCTACTTGTTGCCCAGGGCAAAGGTGTTTGATATCATTACGTACCCAGAGAGAATGGGACAAAACATGTTCTCACCGGTAGAATAGTCCAGAGCAAGAGGAGGTAGAGGAAGCAACACATACAAAATACTGGAGGAGTTCAGCAGGCCAAGTAGCATCTGCGGAAAAGTGTCCTAATGCCGATTTTCTCAACTGGTGACGTAAAAGATTTTGTTCCCTTTCTCCGAGTTCCTAATCCTTGCATTTAGATAGCTGGAGCTCAGCTCTGTCTGAGAGATCCATCGGTTCCCATTCCCTCATCAGCCGGGAGCTCCCCGGGGTCCGTGTACGGATTGTGGGGCTGAGAGAGAGGGAAGAGAGCAGGACTGTCCCGGGGTTGCTGGTCACGGTGTCCGAAATTCAGAGGAATTATCCCGAAATCGGTGTTTAAGATAAAAACACGGAGAATCACTCTTACCTGGAACCGACATTTTCAAAGGCTTCGGTTTACTGCGCGCATGCGTGAAACTCAGGGACGGCCTCAGCCTGACGCCTGCGCAGTTCATCGGCGCTTCAGCGCCGCTGAAATTCTTAACGCATGGCCCTATGGGTAATCACGGTGCCATTAAACATTTCTGCAAGCACCAGTTCAATGTCCATATCTCATTTTTTTTTATGGGTATAGAAAAAATCTGCAGCTGTTTTAACGCAGAAAGCGGCTCCCATAAGCAATATACTCAATATCAACGTATATCTAATGCCAAAGTAAAATGCAGATATAAAACACAGGAGATTCTGCAGTTGCTGGAAATACAGAGACGCACACACACAAAACAATTCAGAGAGCAACTAAGCAGCGGAGTACACAGGCCAGGGATGCGGAAGGGGCTCTGCCTAAAAGTTTTCTATTTATTCCTCTCCAAAATTTCTGCCTGATCTGTTGATTTCCACCTGTGTTTTGCAGAAATTAACCACCTTTTTTTTTCGACCAACCAGTTTCCAAATACTTCTAATCTTTCACTTTTAACCACATCCTGCTGGTCTTATTCGTCCTCCTCCTCTGGACCCCATTTCTCTCTGGAGCCCCTGAATCAAGCTGGCAACTCTTTTGTTTCTGACTCTGCACCATCGAAGATTCACTCGCTAGTCTGCTGTCAAACTTCAGAGGTGCATTGTGTTACGAGACCGTTTACTGTGAGTGTCACTTTAAGTGCCTGAGTGAGGCGGGGCTGTGACGTCAGACACAAGCTGCAGCAGCCTGAGGGAGCGGGAGCGGGAGAGGGAGAGGGAGACAAGCTGTTGGAACTTCAGCGTGTGCCTGCTATAGGCTGCAACTCTTCCATGCCCAAAAGGTACGGTTGATCTGATCATCGGCACGCAGTGCACAATGGATGTGTGACTGTCACTTCGTATCATCAATATGTGTGGATTTGCTGGAGTATCCTGTGGTATCATTTTAGTTGTCCCTTACCTGGAATCGGGGTGTTCTGTGGTAACCACTTGAAGACGATATTCCTGTTACTGTCATCTGGTGATATTTCTAAGTGGATTTCGGAGCTAATCGACGGATAAGATCTTCGGCGACTGTGATTTCGTTTACCCAGCGTGGAATGTGTGTGGAATTCTTCGTAATGGCCTTCTCTCTACATGTTCGTGTGGATTTACAAATCTCTCCTCTCACTCGCTTATTCCGTGGATTACTGAACTTTTCAACTTTACCATCTGAAGACTTTAAGCATTGTTTCTCAAGCTTGATAGTTTGGGAGCTATATATCCGCATTACACTGTTAACTTCTGTTTATTTCCTTTAATCTTTCATATTTGGAGTAGATACTGTTAGGTACCCCGTGACGGGTCAAAGAACCAGCAGAAATAGAAAACACCGTGGAGTCTGGTATTGCTGTAAACTAATGCTGTTTATTAGTAACTACGCGATACAGCAATATAAATGCAGATATATCAACCAGGTTAGCAATGATTATATGTGTGTGTGTGTGTGTGTGTGTGTGTGTGTGTGTGTGTGTGTGTGTGTGTGTGTGTGTGTGTGTGTGTGTGTGTGTGTGTGTGCGTGTGTGTGAGTGTGTGTGTGTGTGTGTGTGTGTGTGTGTGAGTGTGTGTGTGTGTGTGTGTGAGAGAGAGAGTGTGTGTGAGTGTGTGTGTGTGTGTGAGTGTGTGTGTGTGTGTGTGAGTGTGTGTGTGTGTGTGTGTGAGAGAGAGTGTGTGTGAGTGTGTGTGTGTGTGAGTGTGTGTGTGTGTGTGTGTGTGTGTGTGTGTGTGTGTGTGTGTGTGTGTGTGTGTGTGTGTGTGTGTGTGTGTGTGTGGAAATAGGAAAGCCAAGCTTCTTCACGCCTCGGGGTGAATGGAGACCGTCTGACGGTGATGAGTGAAGTTCGGTTCAGTTCGTGGGATTGAGTCGGGTAGTGATGGAGAGAGAGAGAAGGAGAGGTTTGTGTCTTCAGGTAAGCTGACGCCGTCGATAGTCCCGTCGTCCTCCGAAATCCTTTGGATGTCACCGACAGTGACACTACAAACGGGACCGTTCTTCAGTGGTGGAGTTATTAACCCAGGCGAGGGATGGACACACGAATAACTCCCCACTGGTCACAGCCTTTTCACACTGCGAGAGCCACTGATCGATGCTCCTGATCGATCCTCCAAAACCCACCTTTTTCTGTGGACACAACAAAGCTCATTCAGTGTCCAAAACCATGTGTCTGGAGGTCTGTCAGCGGACCTCCTACTTATCTCACCGTGCTGAGCCCCAGCTGTCCATCAAACAGTTCCTCCCTTCTCTCTCTGGAAGAACACAGAAGCTGACAGTGTCCTTGTAAAAGTGTAAAAAAGCTTGCAGATAAACCATAATTCATTATCTCTCTCTCTCTCTCTCTCTCTCTCTCTCTCTCTCTCTCTCTCTCTCTCTCTCTCTCTCTCTCTCTCTCCAATGATTACAATACAACAACCATAACTACATCAGCACTCATGAACAGAACTGAACTATATACTTTTCTATGACAATTCATTTACCCCTAGACATCGATAGAGCTTCTTTATTATTGCTTGTTATTATTCCTACACTTTTAGGTTTATTACTGCTAACTTGTTTTATATGTATATTCGCATTATTGATATGGTTTTGCTTATTTTTATTAATAAACACCTTTAGTTTGGTACCACCAGACTCCAACAGATTCTTCTTTCTCTGCTGTTTAAATACCCAGTTACGGGGTACGTAACAAATCTCCTATCTCATAGAGTGGTGACTAGTTGCAACCTGTCATGTCAGGGAGAGCAAGAGGGGAACGGCAGGGATATATTTTCATATACCGATATGGAACAGAAACATGGGCAGGGACAAGATGGGCCGAGTGGCCTCTCCAGTGAGACACGGGATTTGATACAAACTGATTTATCTTTCACAGATCCACAATATTAAACACCAGTCTAGTTTAAGGCTAACATCAGCAGAACAGACTCCTCCAATGCTCAGTGACCAGGGTTCAGTCCTCGGTGCGATGAGCAGCCGCAAGAACTGCAGAATCTGACAGTAACAGTCCCTCATGAACCTGCAGCTGCCTTCAGTCACCGTGATGGTTAAACATTTAACACGGAGCTGATTTGAACTTCCTCCCTGATGTGAAGTTGCTGGTGTTGCAGCATCTGGGATGATTGAGTAAAACTCTTTGCTCACTCCGGACAGAAATGTGGCCTCTATTTATTGTGAACTCACCGGAGCATCACAAGGTGGGTTAACTGAATGAGTCTCTTCGCACACACGGAGCAGGTGAACGGCCACTTCCCAGTGCAAAGCTGTAGATCTCGGTCTTCGGTCTTGACCCGAAACGTTGACTGCTCATTTACACGGATGCTGCCCGACCTGCTGAGTTCCTCCAGCGTCTTGTACGTGTTGCTTTCCCCACAGCATCTGCAGTGTACTTTGTGTTCAAGCGCTGGTGAACTGACAGACAGAGCGGAACTAACGTGCTGTTGTGTTCGAGATTCCCATACACAAATCCTTTTAATTTTCTACACTGTTAAAAGTTTACAAAGCACGTCAGTGGGTGAAGGACAACATTTCAACTGAAATAATTTTAGTCTCCATGGTGCCTTCTGATTAAAACACTGTCACATCTCAAAACAATTTAGAGGAACAAGATTTCATCTTCTAACTGGCCACAGTTCCGGCATCAGGGTCAACATCAAACTCTCTGCTTCCCTCTCTGTATCAAAATGGATCATTCCTCCCCTTCATCAGTCTGTGACTTGGCTCAGTCTGTCTGTCTCCTTCGCATTCTGAGCATGCGCCACACACCCACTGAGATCACATTTTATTTACACGGCTGTGACTAGAGACTTTCTGATTATTATGTCCCTCCCGGCATTTGACGGTGGTAAACTCAGAGTCAGTAATGGTATTGACCCTCAGGAGTAGGTGATTAGGCTTTTTCGTTGGAGATCGATAAACTGCCGGTCGTGTGTGTCTGGATGAGTGGGTCGTTTTCAGACTGGAAGGAGGTAGCGTTTGGAGTACCTCAGAGATCAGTCCCTGACCACAGTTGTTCACAGTTTAATGTCCTGGAGAGGCAACGAGATGTGAGATGTCCCAATCTGCTGGTGAGGCAGAAAGAGTGGAGTTGGGGGAGGGGAGGCTATTCACATGCAATCTCGTAGCTTTGCAATCAGTATATAGTGCACTGTGGGGCTGCAGTGGCGGGATCCAATCTGCTAATTTGATTTGCTGAAGACACTACATTGATTGGCCGAATCCCAAATAACAACGAGACAACTTACGAAGAAGAAGTCATCACTCCGGCACGGTGGTGTCAAGAAAACAACCTCTCCCTCATTGTGACAAAAACACAGGAGCTGGTTGTGGATTACAGGAGGAATGGAGACAGGGAGCACATTCAACATTTCCAAGTCTGTTATTGACACAAAATGCACATTTTAATAGTGATCATGACACAATGTATTTTATACATTGTTAATGACATAAAACATATTTATAGATTGTTACTGACAGAGAATCGTATAACTTGTGTTCCGTGTGTTATCTGAATGTACTTGCCTGTGATGTTGCCACAAGACAGTGTTTCTCTGTACCTGTACCTTCCCGTATTTGTGCACTTGGTAATAAATTAAACAGGACCTGAGAAATCTCAGTGAGATTTGATTAGTGATGATCATCTTGGCAGCTCGGTAGGTCGAATGTATGCGACAGTACACTGTTAAATGCAAATCCCTGAACAGTGTTGATGATCAGTGGGATCTTAGACTCCAAGTTCATCGCTCCCTGAAAGAGACTGCACAGATTGATCGGGTGGTTAAGAAGGCAAATGGCATGGTTGTCTTTATTAGTTGAAGCACTGAGTTCAAAAGTCGGGAAGTTGTGTTGCGGCTGTTACGAGCCTGCGGTCGTACTGTGACTGTTTCTTTAAGAGCGCCGGCGTGAGGAGGCGGGACTATGACGTCAGTCACAGGCTGACAGCGCTGACTGTGGACTGAACCATAAGAGAGAGAGAGAGAGAGATCTGCAGACAGGCAGTCGGCCAGTCTAAAGAGTGAGAGAGAGACTGGAAAAGCTGATCGCTTCAGTTAGTCGCAGCTGAGGCTTGGAACTCTCCTATGGCACAAGAGTGGGTTGATCATCGGTACACGGAACCACAACGAATGTGTGTGGCTGTCACTTCGTATAATCCATAGGAGTGGTTTTTGGAATGTCTTGTGTTAATCCTTGCCTGGGTATGTTGTGTGGTAACCCCGGGAAGACGGTATTCCTGTGACAGGTCATTTTCGCTGATAACTCGTATGTGGACGGATTCAACGGATAAGATCTTCGTCAACGGTATTTTGAAGTAACGGCCTTTTCACCCTGTAAGACTCTAAGCTTTGTTCCCTCAGGCTCGATAGTCTGGGAATTATATTTACACATATATTCACATAACACTGCTAACTTTCCTTTATTTCGTTAAGTTACTATATTATAAATAGATACTAATAAAGAGAGTGGTTTTAACATCAAAACCAGACTCCAGTGTGAACTCTATTGCTGCTGGTTCGGTTCTAAAACGTTACAGCTCGTAACACAGTTTTATAAAACTCGATTAGACCACATCTGGAGTGTTTCATACAGTTCTGGTCGCCCCCATTCTCGGAAGGATGTCGGGGCTTTGGAGAGGGCGCAGAAGAGGTTTACCAGGACACTGCCTGGATTAGAGGTCATGAGCGAGAACGAGAGGCTGGACAAACTTGTGTTGTTTTCTCCAGAGCGGCGCAGGCTGGGGTGAGAGTGGATGGACATTTACAAGATTACGAGAGGAATAGATCGAGTGGACAGACGACATATTTTTCCTTGGGGTTGAAATGTCTAATACATTTAAGGTGAGAGGAGATCTGAGCGGCAAGTTTGCCTCTTTCCACAGAGTATTGGGCAGCCGGAGTGTCTGCTTGCGGTGGGAGACCAAAGCGGTCACGTGATCCCGTTTCCTGTTCACGTTTCTCTGCAGATCTGCAGCATCTGCGGGTCACTGCTCTACGTGACGTGCAGCTTCATGTTTCCCCGTTCAGTCACGGCAGTGAGATCCGGATCTGTCACGTCCTCTCGTTGTGGTGGACAGTATGCTTTTTTCTGCAATATTTTCAGCATGTTTCATTCCACTGTTTTTACCTGCTGAAGTACAGCCGATGTTTCTGGGTGTCTGACCCACTCATGTGAGAATTTAGCCTTTTCTATTTCTCTGAGCTTCTCATAAATGTGTACAGTTCAGTTAAGCTTCACTCCACTACTTCCAAAGCAACAACCCGGTCAGTCAAAAAGTTCCACACAATTAAAATAGTTTATTACATCGTTTTTTTTTCATTTTGTACTATTTATATAATTTAACTATGTAATATTTATATTCTTATATTAAATCATAATTGTTAAAATCTATAGTTATGAATTAGGTTCTATTGCTGCCGCAGAGACAACGAATTTCATGACAAATGCCGGTGCTATTAAACCTGATTCTGATATTGATCTGGGAGACCCACCACCGGTCACCTGATCCCAGTTACCGCAGATCGTAATGAGAGATTGAATCCTTTTCCATTTATTTCCTTTCCACAGAAATGACAACAGTTCAGTTTCCTTCTGTGGTTCCAGAGCAGAAGCTCAGTCTGTCTAATATTTCCACACAATTAAAATGGGGAATTCGTTTATTATCATCACGTACTGAGCTACAGTGAAAATCTTGCCTGACGGACCATCCACACAGATCGATACATTACAACAGTTCACTGAGTTGATATACGACAGAACAATAACTGTAACAAAGCATTATGGCTGCAGAGAAAGTGCAGTGCAGACAGACATATGGTGCCGGGTCACGTCGAGTTACATTGTGAGGCCGAGTCCATTTTATCATTCATTTGGCTTTTAAACACAGACAGGAAGCCGCCATCGAGCTTGTCATTCCTAATAACTGCAGGTCTTCTTTTTTTCTCACTTTCTCGTGGCACTAGACAGGGATGTCCATTAACCCCTTTATTATTTAATCTTGTATTGGAGCCTCTAGCTATAACACTACGTGAAGCTAAAAGTATTCTTGGTATCTCTATGAATGGAACCATACATAAGATTTCTCTTTATGTAGATGATCTTTTGGTTTTTATTTCAAATTTTGAGGAATCAATTCCTAATCTTTTGGAAACACTTAAAGATTTCGCTAAATTTTCTGGATTTAAACTTAACTTGAATAAAAGAGTATTTTTCCATTAAATGTCCCTGTTAGTGTATATAATGATATTCCTTTTAGAACTGTTAATACATTTAGATATTTAGGTATTATAGTTACTAAAAAATATAAAGATCTCTATAAAGCGAATATAGTTCCTTTAATGGACCATGAAACAATTTTCTAGATGGAATCCACTTACTTTTTCTTTAATAGGTCGTATTCATGCTGTGAAAATGATTTTACCTAGATTTTTATATATTTTTCAAAATATACCTATCTTTTTAGCTAAAAAAATTTCGATCAAATTGAAAACCATATCAGCAAGTTTGCTGACGATACTAAACTGGGTGGCAGTGTGACATGCGAAGAGGACGTTAGGAGAATACAGGGAGACTTGGATAGGCTGAGTGAGTGGGCAGATACTTGGCAGATGTCATTCAATGTGAATAAATGTGAAGTTATCCACTTTGGAAGCTGGAACAAGAGGGCAGAGTATTGTCTGAACGGTGTCGAGTTAGGTAAGGGAGAAATGCAGAGAGACCTAGGAGTCCTAGTTCACCAGTCAATGAAGGTGAATGAGCAAGTGCAACAGGCAGTGAAGAGGGCAAATGGAATGTTGGCCTTTGTTACAAGGGGAATTGAATACAAGAGCAAGGATGTTCTTTTGCATTTGTACAGGGCCCTGGTGAGACCACACCTGGAATATTGTGTACAGTTTTGGTCTCCAGGTTTAAGGAAGGACATTCTGGCAATTGAGGAAGTGCAGCGTAGATTCACTAGGTTGATTCCTGGGATGGCAGGGCTGTCTTACGCAGAGAAATTGGGCTTGTACACGCTGGAATTGAGGAGATTGAGAGGGGATCTGATTGAAACGTTTAAGATAATTAAAGGATTTGATAGGATTGAGGCAGGAAATATGTTCCAGATGTTGGGAGAGTCCAGTACCAGAGGGCATGGATTGAGACTAAGAGGTCAGTTATTTAAAACAGAGTTGAGGAAGAGCTTCTTCTCCCAGAGAGTTGTGGAGGTGTGGAATGCACTGCCTCGGAAGACGGTGGAGGCCAATTCTCTGGATGCTTTCAAGAAGGAGCTGGATAGATATCTGATGGATAGGGGAATCAAGGGATGTGGGGACAAGGCAGGGACTGGGTATTGATAGTGAATGATCAGCCATGATCTCAGAATGGCGGTGCAGACTCGAGGGGCCGAATGGTCTACTTCTGCATCTATTGTCTATTGTCTATCAACCGTCATTTCATATTTATAAAATAATGGAAGGAAACCATATAGCATAATTCAAATTATGATATTTGGCAAAAGAACTCTCAAATTCGAATCGAGGATCAAAGGTTCTACTTCTATTTTTTCCAAACTAAGACATAACATTCCTTGAGAAAACGATTCAATTAATGTAGGGGAAGAAATATCTTTCCATTTTAATAAAGTAGCCCTTCTTGTCAGTAGTGTAACAAATGCAATTACATGTTGATCTGAAGATGAAATACCCTGAATATGATGTGGAACTATTCCAAATAGACCAGTCAATCTATTAGGTTGTAAATTTATTTTCTGAGCTGTAGAACTTGTAGAAAATAAAGATTTCCAGAACTATTTTAATGAAGAACATGACCAGAACATATGTGACAAAGTAGCTACTTCAGTTCTACATCTATCTCAGCAATTGTCTATACTAGGAAATATTTTAGATAGTCTCTCCTTTGTTAAATAATAACGATGACTAGTTTTACATTGACTTAAACAATGGTTGGCACATATAGAAGAAGAATTTATGTTTTTCAAAACTCGAAGCCAATCTTCATTAACAAAGGTCATAATAAGTTCTCTCTCCCAATCTTGTTTAATCTTTAGTGATAGGTTCTCGTTTTGTAACAAAAATAAATTATAAATTCTGCCAATGGAACCTTTCACGAAGGGATTCACTTTCAAAATTGTATCCAACAAATCAGATTCTTGTAAACATGGAATCTTAGGTAAATATTGTTGTAAAAAAGTCTAAACTGAACATATTGCAAAAAAATGTGTATGAGCGAGAGAAAATTTGTTAATGAACTCTTCAAAGATCATAATGGACCATCACAAAATAAATCTGTAAAAGAATGGATCCCTTTATTTTTCCATAGGAGAAAAATGGGGTCAGTTGTTGAAGGTATAAATAAGAAATTTCGATGTAAAAAACTAGTCATCTTAAATTGTTTAAATTTTTTAAAGAAACGAAACTGAACCCAAATCCGTAGGGATTGTTTAATAACCGGGTAAAGATTTAAATTTGGAATTTTAGAGAGATGTAAAAGTAATGGAGCTCCTAATATTGAAGTTAAATGAAATTATTTAACTGCTTTTAATTCCAAATCAACCCATAATGGATTTTGGTTCTTATCAAGACAATATAACCAAAAACAGAATTGTCTAATGTTCACAGCCCAATAATACTCTTAAATTAGGAAGTGCAAGTCCACCATCTTCTTCAGATTTGTGTAAATGATACTTATTAATTCTTGGTCTCTTATTGTTCCAAATAAAGGAAGAAATAAGTGAGTCAATTTGATCGAAATTTTTTTAGTTAAAAAGATAGGTATATTTTGAAAAATATATAAAAACTTGTATGTGGACGGATTAGCACACAACAAATAGAGAGATATTTGTAATCCAGAATGAAACGTATAGAAAAGACCGTTACATCAAAATAACCGTCGACGATGTTCTTATTCGTTGAATCCGTCCACATACCAGTTTACAGCGAAAGTGACCTGTCACGGAATACCGTCTTCCAGGGGTTACCACACAACATACCCAGGCAAGGGTTAACACAAGATATTCCAAACGCCACTCCTATGGATTATGCGAAGTGACAGCCACACACATTCGTTGTGGTTCCGTGTACCGATGATCAACCCACTCTTGTGGGCATAGGAGAGTTCCAAGCCTCAGCTGCGACTAACTGAAGCGATCAGCTTTTCCAGTCTCTCTCTTTCTCTTATGGTTCAGTCCACTAGACTTCCTGACTGGGAGACCTAAGTCAATCCGGATCGGGATCAGCCGCTCCAACACCATCACACTGAGCACGGGGGCTCCCCAGGATTGCGTGCTCAGTCCACTGTTGTTCACTCTACTGACCCACGACTGTGCTGCAACTCACAGCTCGAACCACATCATCAAGTTCGCCAATGACACAACCGTGGTGTGTCTCATCAGCAAGAACGACGAGTCAGCTTACAGAGAGGAGGTGCAGTGGCTAACGGTCTGGTGCAGAGCCAACAACCTGTCTCTGAATTTGAACAAAACAAAAGAGATGGTTGTTGACTTCAGGAAGACACGGAGCGACCACTCCCCGCTGAACATCGACGGCTCCTCGCTGGAGATCTTTAAGAGCACCAGATTTCTTGGTGTTCACCTGGCGGAGAATCTCACCTGGTCCCTCAACAGCAGCTCCATAGCAAAGAAAGCCCAGCAGCGTCTTTACTTTCTGCAAAGGCCGTGGAAAGTCCATCTCCCCCCCCCCCCATCCTCATCACATTCTACAGGGGTTGTATTGAGAGCATCCTGAGCAGCTGCATCACTGCCTGGTTCGGAAATTGCAACATCTCGGATAGCAAGACCCTGCAACAGATAGTGAGGTCAGCTGAGATGATCATCGGGGCCTCTCTTCCCGCCATCACGGACATTTACCCAACACGCGGCATCCGCAAAGCAAACAGCATCATGAAGGACCCCACGCACCCCGCATACAATCACTTCTCCCTCCTTCCCTCTGGGAAAAGGCACTGAAGCATTCGGGCTCTCACAACCAGACTATGTAACTGTTTCTTCCCGCAAGCTATCGGACTCCTCAATACACAGAGCCTGGACATTCACCTTACTGCCCTATTGTCTTGTTTATTATTTATTGAAATGCCTGCACTGTTTTGTGCACTTTATGCAGTCCTGGGTAGGTCTGTGGTCTGGTGTAGTTTTTTTTTCTTTTCTGTGTTATTTTTTATGTGGTTCAGTCCAGTTTTTGTACTCTGTCATGTAACACCATGGTCTTGGAAAAAAAAACACGTTGTCTCATTTTTACTGTGTACTGTACCAGCAGTTATGGTCGAAATGACAATAAGAGTGACTTGACTTGAATCGGCAGCATCTGCGGATTTGTCTCCGAGGCCCCGCCCACGCTCTGATGACGCAATAAGCACACTGCGCATGCTCACATTCCCGGGCTGGGCAGTGATTTTTTTTTCTTTGTGTTGAAGCGGGTCTGGAGCGGTGGATTGTCCACGGGATCCGGATCGGGAGAGGGTCCTCGCCCCCTCGGGCGGCGAGCCGGGGGGGCCGGTCGGATCATTCTCTGCGGAGCGGGACCGACAAGATCCATGCGGTGAGTATTGAGTTCGGTCCCGACCGATGCTGGGCAGTGAGTCCCAGTAACTTCCCCGAACTCGCGGTCTCACCCCGCTTCCTGAACAAAACCTACCGGGGTCTGTCCGGGTTGTGAGACCTTCACCTCGAACCTGGGGATATTTTCTACGATGTGTTGATAAAAGTTGGTTCAGGGAGAAGGGTAAATGCCAAAGTTCCTGTTGCTCTATCTTTGTCATTTTAGCACATAGTAGTGTGTACTGTTAATGCTGTATCTGTGTATTGCCGGAGGGCCATCAGTGATCGTCCTTGATCCCTGCTCCCCCCCCCCCGTTCCATCTGCTTAATCCCTGCCCATCTTGTTCAACCTCTGTCCAGCCTGTATCCCACCACCTCGATGATAAATGTCGACAATCTCTCTTCTACCGTTGCCTTCATTGTGAAGTCTTTTGCCTCACGGAGTTATTTCTGAAATCAGTGTTTGTTACCTGGAACTGCCAGAGGATTTATTTAATGCAGAATGAGGGAGGATAAAGGCAGTCACTACAATTTTAGTTTCAAAGTTACCAAACGGCCGCTGTGTTAATCTTTGCCAGACGGAAACTCCCAGTATTTAAAGTTGAGTCCGATATTTCCTGTTTTGGTCATGTTTGGAGAGGCAAATTCCCTGTTGCCAGGAACAGCCACAGGATCTGCAGGGAGTGGAGCACAGTTTTATCGCTCTCTGGTCACTTCCTCTCATTGAGAGTTAGTGGCCTCGGGAGCAGATGTAACAGACTGATAGTGGGTGGGGAGGATGTTGTGAGCATTCACTGTGTCGAATGCATTAACCCTGTGTTGGAATGCAGAGAAAACTAATGAATGTGGGACTTAAATTTGTGCAACTTCGTTCAGGCCGTCACAAACATCTTGTAATCAGTCAATAGTTGTGCATCATTTAAAGTCAAAAGAGAAAATGCTGAAACCGTTCAGCAGATCGGGCAGCGTCAATTCTGATAGTGAGTCTTCCACAGTTTCTCTTTCCATAGATCCAATCTGATGTACCGAGTTTCCAGCATTTAATTTCAATTTGAAATGAAAAGCCTGTTGTTCCTGTTAGCCTACAGGAAATGCGACGGCAAATTGTACTGGGCAAATTCTCATTTAACAATCGGATAATGATAAAATGCTTTCAGTTTAGCTGGTGGAGACAATGTGAAACGTATCCCTGCCTGCTGGTGACCCGCGCCCAGGTTTTCCAGCCCAATATCTGGCCCAGTCAGAGGTTTATCAGGTTCCCATTCTGCCATCGGTTGATGCAGGAGTGTCAGCCTTTGAACTCTGAATGGCGGACACATGTTACCGGCAGTAAGGGAGTCCTCTGAAAATTGGTGTTTGGACTGTATACCTGGGGTGTAGACTCCGGGAAGATGGAACAGTCAGTATTTGGGATTTGACCAGGTCAGTACTTCTGTAGCTGGGGCTGAATGTTCCTCCTTCCACAATGAATCAGAAGTCTCGGGTTGCTGGACATTGGTTGTGGGGGAATCCCTGATGTGGGGAGGATGTGTGAGGATTCTGGGGTCGGTAAGTGTCACGTTCAGCTGTGTGACCCTATCACAGATTGTGGCCTTGGTGAAGTGGATCTGGAGATCGGGCTGCTCGGGCTCATCAGGTGTTGACAGAGTGTTTCTGGTCTGGTCTCAGTTGTTTGTTTTTGGGGTTCCTTTGGAGGCAATGAGTGATAATCTGAGGAGAGAATGAGGATGCTCAGAGGATGTGCAGACCAGCTAGCAGATGTTCTCACTGACATCTTCAACATCTCCCCGAGCAGCGCCACCATTCCAACGTGCTTCAAGGCCGCCACCATCGTCCCTGTGCCGAAGATGTCTTCAGCGTCCTGACTAAATTACTACCGCCCTGTTGCACTTACATCCATCATCATGAAGTGTTTTGAGAGGCTCGTCATGAGGCATATCAAGACCCTGCTGCCCCCCTCACTGGACCCCCTGCAGCTTGCATACCGTACCAACTGCTGAACAGATGACGCCATTGCAACCAGCCTCCACCTGGCCCTAACCAACCTGGACAAAAAAGACACATGCGTTCGGACGCTGTTCATAGACTTCAGTTCAACATTCAACACAATCATCCCCCAGAAACTGATTGGAAAGCTGTGACTACTGGGTCTGAACACCTCCCTCTGCAACTGGATCCTAGACTTCCTGACTGGGAGACCTCAGTCAGTCCGGATCGGGAGCAGCATCTACAACACCAGCACACTGAGCACAGGGGCTCCCCAGGGTTGCCTTCTCAGTCCACTGCTGTTCACTCTGCTGACCCACGACTGTGCTGCAACACACAGCTCGAACCACATCACCAAGTTCGCCAATGACAGGACCATGGTGGGTCTCATTAGCAAGAACGATGAGTCAGCTTACAGAGAGGAGGTGCAGCGGTTAACGGACTGGTGCAGAGCCAGCAACCTGTCTCTGAATACGAACAAAACAAAAAAGATGGTTGTTGACTTCAGGAGGACATGGAGCAACCACTCTCCACTGAACATCAACAGCTCCTCAGTAGAGATCATAAAGAGCACCAAATTTCTTGGTGTTCACCTGGCGGAGAATCTCACCTGGTCCCTCAACACCAGCTCCATAGCAAAGAAAACACATCAGCGTCTCTACTTTCTGTCAAGACTGAGGAATGTCCATCTCCCACCCCCCATCCTCATCACATTCTACAGGGGTTGTATTGAGAGTATTGGAGCAGCTGCATCATTGCCTGGTTCGAAATTGCACCATCTTGGATCGCAAGACCCTCCAGCGGATAATGAGGTCAGCTGAGAAGATCATTGGGGTCTCTCTTCCCACCGTAACGGACATTTACACTACACGCTGCATCCACAAATCAAGCAACATTATGACGGACCCGACGCACCCCTCATACAAACTCTTCTCCCTCCTGCCATCTGGGAAAGGGCACCGAAGCATTTGGGCTCTCATGACCAGACTATGTAACAGTTTCTTCCCCCAAGCTATCAGACTCCTCAATACCCAGAGCCTGGACTGACACCTTACTGTCCTATTGCCCTGTTTATTATTTATTGTAATGCCTGCACTTTATGCAGTCCTGTGTAGGTCTGTAGTCTAGTGTAGTTGTTGTTTGTGTGTGTGTTTTTTTTTTCTCTTTGTGTTGTTTTTTTTACGTAGTTCCATCTAGATTTTGTACTGTGTCCTGTAACACCATGTTCTGGAAAAACGTTGTCTCATTTTTGCTATGTACAATGCCAGCAGTTGTGGTCGAAATGGCAATAAAAATGACTTGACTTGAGTTGAGCTTCAGGGTTACAGGAGGAAGGCAGGAATATTGTTTTGGAATAAAATCAGCCATGGTTGAATGGTGGAGCAGACTCGATGGATAAAATCACCTCATTCGGTTCCTGTGACTTATGTCTTTCAGTGAGTTTTTATTTAGGAACATTCAGATCATTATATTTGTCTTCAATCTTTAGATTTCAGTGAGCAGAAATGTTTTGACCTCCTTTGTATTGTTAACATACTTCATTATCTTTCATGTTAAAGTTAGACCTGTGGTGAGAGATTTATTGGAAGAAAAGCCCACAACTGGAAGCAAACCACGACTGAAGACGAGGGAACAGCAACAAGTGAACCAGCCCGAGGACTGAGAGCATCAACTGGAGAGAACCCATCTGACTCGGAGATTCCACTGATTCAGTCAGGAGAAAGTTTGGTGAGTCTCCTTTACTCAAACACTGGTCCTTTAGACATTACATACCTGTGCAAAGGAAGGTAGGAAATAGCTGGAGTGAGACCGAATGTGCCCAAAAGTACCAGTTATGCCTCTGTCAGAACAGTTGCAATCACTCCAGCTCTGGTGATGTGCTGTCAGTATCCCAGCTCTTTAAATTCACTCACATTCCCTCAGTGTTTGTTCATTTCAAGGTCTTCCATCCTGTGAAGCAGCTTTTGGTCACTTCTGAGTGGGGAGATGGAAACGAAGGGGAGAGTTTATACTTAATATCTTTCCAAATAAAAAAATACTTTGAAATTACTTGCTGCAAACTTGCTTGAGCTTTTCTCAACAACACACTCAAAATGCTGGTGGAAGACAGCAGGCCAGTCAGCATCTATAAGGAGAAGCACTGTCAACGTTTCAGGCCGAGACCATTCGTCAGGTCAGGAGATGAAGGGTCTCGAGCTGAAACATCGACGATGCTTCTCCTTATAGATGTTGCCTGGCCTGCTGTGTTCTACCAGCCTTTTGTGTGTGTTTGAATTTCCAGCATCTGCAGATTTCCTCGTGTTTGCCCTCAGCATCACCCCCTGCTTCCTGCCATTCAGCTGTTCCCAGACTCTGGGGCTCTGTCACAAACACAATGTTCAGGAAGGTTAGTCAGATGGACAAAACAGAGGGTTTGGCTGACCTGTCCTTTTAATGTGACACCCCTGAACTCCACTTCAACTCTATTCAACTATATCTGGGAGAACTTCAATGACCATTCCTCTCAGCAAACAGCTGTTTGAATGATACACTGACTTACAGGAAGGGGTATCTGTGGTTCTCATTGTCAGGGTGTTTTGTTTACCAGGAGACAAAGACTCCTGAGTTTACACTGCAGCCGAATCCGGTTTACATCAGTCAAGCCATTGTTTATGAAAATAGTAAACAGTAGATTACTGCACTGGCTGAACCACCCAAACCAGATCACCCTGGAAAGTCCTCCCCAGAAACATTTGGGGTTTTGTGACCCAATTCAAGAAAATGGCCATGCTGCCCACTCCGTCAACAACATGGCAAATCCGGGCATGTGGCAGGGGACTTTTCCTCACACAACACTGGGTTCAGCGATGACATCTGTTATGCTTCCTTCATTATCCCCATGAAATCATTAAAAATGTCCAGTAAACAGCTTTTGAAAACAAGTTCTCACCCACATGTGCTGTCACTCTGCGCCCCCACATACCTGATGTCACGTGTGGGTTCCCCACATTGGGATCTGACATCGCGTGTGCAATTCCTTACATCACACTGGCGCAGAAACAGTTGAACTTTACTGGCTGAGGTAACAATGGTCTGACCCACCCACCCCACCCCACAGTCAACAGAGGAATTACTCTCTTCCCATTGGTGTGACGCAATGACACAAGGGATAAGGGGGCTCGTCTGTGGAAATGTCTGAGGCCATGGTGGTGGCGAGCAGATATATTCACCACTTTGGGGGACAATTGCTGGCAGACTGTTGACCTGCAAGTGGGGCTAATGGTCTGGGCAAAGTAGATTGGAGTGGTGATGGGAGCAAGGATGGACTGGTGTTGGGTATTATTAAATTACAGGATGGACATGATGGGCCAAGTGGCCTGTTCCTGGTCCTGTGTTTAAAGAGAAAGAATAACCAGACCCTTCTTGGCCCTACAGGATGTCCCAGTTGGTGTTTTAGCGACCAGTGCTTGGAGCTCAGTTGTTCCCAAACTGTGTCAACAATTTGGCTGACGGACCAAATTAAACATTTCCAAGTCAGCTCTTGGAAAAAATGTATATTTGTATAATGTTAATGACAGAGAATGTATATTTATGATTATTGATACATTTTTGTTTCCATATTGTTAATGATATAAAACTTATATTTACAGATTGTTACTGATAGAGAATCGTATAATTTGTGTTCCGTGTGTTATCTGAATGTACTTGCCTGTGATGCTGCCACAAATCGGTGTCTCTTTGTACCTGTACCTTCCCGTACTTGTGCACTTGGTAATAAATTCAACAGGACCTGAGAAATCTCTGTGAGACTTGATTAGTGATGATCATCTTGGCAGCTCGCTAGGCCAATGATAGAGATACTACAGTGTCAAGTACAAGACCTTAACAGTGTCGATGAATAGAGGGATCTTGGAGTCCCAAGTTCATCGCCCCCTGAAAGTGGCTACACAGATTGACAGGCTGGTTAAGAAGGCAAATGACATGCTTGCCTTTATTAGTCATGATATAGCATTCAAAATTCAGGAAGTTATGTTGCAGCTTCATGAAACGTGAGTTTGGCCACATCTGGAGTATTTCATACATTTCTGGCTGCCTCATTCCAGGGAGGATGTCAATGTCCCTGGAGAGCGTGCAGAAAAGGCTTACCAGGATATTGCCTGGATTCGAGGGCATGAGCTATAACAACTTGGGTTGTTTTCTCTGGAGTGACATAGGCTAGGGTGAGACGATGGAGGTGTATAAAATTATGAGAGGCATAGATAGAGAAGACAGACAATATTTTTTTATCCTGGTTGTAAATGTCTAATACAAAAGGCCATGTATTTGATGTGAGAGCGGCTAGTTTGAAAGGAGGTGTGAGGTACAAGTGTTTTTACCAGACAGAGTGGAGGGTTGCTATGATGTGCTGCCCGGGGTGATGGTTCTGGCAGACACAATATTAAGAGATATTTAAATCAGCACCTGGATGTGAGGAAGCTGTGGACATTATGTCAGCAGAAGGGATTATTTGGCCATTTGATTCCTAATTTAATTAGCTGAGCAAAACATTTTGGGCCGAAGGGCATGTTCAGGTACTGTACTGTTCAATGTTCTGTGTCTTTTGTCAAGAGGTTTCAGGCAGACGGAGGCAAAAGGAGTGAGTGGGAGCAACAGGTCAGCTGGAGCCCAGTGTGAGATCACCCAGTTCTGTAGGAGAAACAGAAACTGTGTGTTTAATGGTGAGGGACTGAGGTGCAGTGGGTAGGGAGGGAGGTAGAAGGTACATTGGGTAGAAGGTGTGGGAAAAGGCTCCGAAGCATTCAGGCTCTCACGACCAGACTATGTAACAGTTTCTTCCCCCAAGCTATCAGACTCCTCAATAGCCAGCACCTGGACTGACACCTTGCCCTATTGTCCTATTTATTATTTATTGTAATGCCTGCACTGTTTTTGTGCTCTTTATGCAGTCCTGTGTAGGTCTGTAGTCTGGTGTCGTTGTTGTGTTTGTTTTTTTTTCTGCTATGTGTTGTTTTTTTACGTAGTTCAGTCTAGTTTTTGTAATTAACACCATGGTCCTGAAAAACGTTGTCTCATTTTTACTATGTACTGTACCAGCAGTTATGGTCGCAATGACAATAAAAGTGACTTGTCTTGACATTGTATTTATTGTAAGAGTTATTAGGTATAAGAGTGAAAATGACTTTAACGATTATTTGGACTTTGTTGAGATTGTACCTGGAATATGGTGTAAAATCCCGCTCCCCATACTAACACGGGTTATACAGACCAAAGAACAAACTGCCGGAGGAACTCAGTGGGTCGGGCAGCATCTGTGGAGGGAAATGGACCGTCAACATTTCGGGCCGAGACCCTCCCTCTGGACTGAGAGTGGACGGGAAATAGTCAGAGAAAAGAGGGGAGAGTTGGGGATGGGGCAAGAGCTGGGGAGTGAGAGGTGGATCCAGGTGAGGGGGAGGTGGGAAGGTGGAAATAATGACATGAGTGGAAGGTGAGTGGTTGGGACAACACGGGGCTGCAGAAGATGGAAATTAATTCCATGGAGGATTAAAAAACCTAGTGAGCTGGGATGCAGTCCATCTGGCCCAGTCTCTGAAAAAGGGGATGGACTGAGATGAGAGGAAATGCCTCCACTCTGAGGGTGGTGAATGTCTGAAAAACCCCACCACAGAGGGCGGTGAAGACTCAATGATCATCCTCACGTAAAACAGAGACTGGCAAATGTGTGGAGACTGAAGGGATCAAGGAAATGAGGATCGGGCAGAAACATTTGCCTGAGATGGGAGAGCAGCCAACATCTTGTTGATGGTTTGAGGGGCTAAATGACCACCTCCAGCGGATTCTCACTTGATGTTTCAGTGTTCTTGTCCAGTGAAGCTCCGGATGGATGTGGATAGAAAATAGTGTGATTCCAATGAAACCTGCACAATTCCTGTTCGGGTGGGAATTTTACGTCGGACCGGGATGGGAATCGAGCCCGTAACTCCGAGAACCGGGAGGTGGAGCAATGGGGACGGGAAGATACAGAGGGAAAAATTAAAAATGTAACTGGTGTAAATATGAAATAACGTGTAAAATGCGGCAGGTCGGTCGGACAGTGTGTGAGGGGCTAGGAACGTAGTCGCCAGTTCAGACGGGAGACCCTCCACCCGTCACGTGATCCAGGTTCTCACTCCCATTTCAAATGCAGATCTGTAGCATCTGAGGTTTTCGCTTCCGAGGCCCCGCCCCCACTCTCACAGTCTCCGGATGGGCTGGGGTTTTCTTTCCATTCTCTGTTGAAGGGGATCGTCGACTGGGAGCCAGTGAACCGATCACTGTCTGCGGGACAAATTGATCAAGTTCTCATCGGTCAGTATTGAGGCTGGTCACTCGGGGTGAACGCGACTGACAATTTCCCATCGGTGACTACTGGGGCAGGGGGGAACCTGATGTTAGGAAGTGAGTCCCATAAATTTCCTCGAACTGGCGGCCTCGTCCCACTTCCTGGATACAACCTGTTGTGGTCGTTCTGGTTATGGGACCTTCACACAAAACCGTCTGACATGAACTGCCGCTCAGCCCCTGGTGTTCTGGTCCCAGGAGCGATGTCAGGACTAAGCCCATCCGTTAAGTTGTACCTGGGGAACTTTACCTCCATCACTCAGCCCGGTAGTGGATCTAGTCTTCACCTGGATCGATGTCTGGGGTCGATAATTGTTTTACATATTTCCAGCACACTGGAAGCGGACGTTCGGTACATTGTGTCCTTGCAGACGGAGGGTTAAACAGAGTAATCGCACCCTCGGGACACTGCTCCTCGTGATGTGTTCAGCATATAGATTAAATACGCAGGGTGACAGTATGCAGCGTTATCGCTCTCTTTTCCCACTCTTGAACCAGATTGTTGTTCCGTGGTCAGTTCTAACTGTTGCTTCTTGATCTTCATACAAGTTTCTCATAAGATCAGATGTTTAGTTATCCCTATATCATTAAGGACTTGCCACAGTTTATTATGGTCCACAATGTCAAAGGTTTTAGAGTAGTAATTAAAACATAGATAAGTACCTTCCTGGAATTTTCTCGATTTCTCTATTATACAGCGTATGTTTGCAATTTGGTCTCTGGTGCCTCTGCCTGTTCTAAAACCAGCTTGCACATCCGGCAGTTCTCGTTCCATATATTGCTGGAGGCCTGCTTGCATTATCTTTAGCATTATCTTGCTATCATGTGAAATTAGTGAAATTAGTGAAATTATTCGGTAATTTGAACATTCCTTTATATTTCCGTTCTTGGGAATTGGGATAAAAAACTCCCCCCCCCACCCCCCAGTCTAAAGGGCATTATTAGGTTTGCCAGATCTAAGGTCAAATTCCATGCAACACTCTTATACCATCACCCTTTAAAATTTTAAACAATTCAACTGGACTCCTGTCACATCCTGCAGCCTTATTATTGACAATGTTTTCCATCGCCCATTTGACTACACTTCCAGAATGTCTGGCTCGAGGCGATGAGGGAGTCATTGCAGGTGTCTTCGCTGTTGGGATATCTCCTGTACAATTTGGTGTTTTCCTGCCATCTCTATTTTTTAAAATATTTTTATTGATTTCTTACAAAAGAGAATACAGAGTACAGGAGGATATATATCATATGTCAATTACAATATATTAGAATCACGCTTACAGTCTCATTACCCCATACTCAAGTAAATTAAATTGAATGTTAATATTGAAAAGATATAATTTTATAATCAAAAAATATCTAAACCCACTACCAAAATAGCTGTTTGGTAAAGAAAGGAAAAAGGAAAAAAA
This sequence comes from Hypanus sabinus, assembly GCF_030144855.1. Lineage (NCBI taxonomy): Eukaryota > Metazoa > Chordata > Chondrichthyes > Myliobatiformes > Dasyatidae > Hypanus > Hypanus sabinus. Next base: position 64,221 of record NW_026780717.1, on the reverse strand, counting down.
AATCCTTATCATATAGTAAAACATATTATTAGCCAACATCTGTACTCGATAACAAATCAAAGATTTTGATAATAATTTTAAAAAGTTCCCCACAATGTGAGAAAGTCTTGTCTTGATTCAGAAATTGAACACCAAATCTTCTCTAAATTTAAACATGACATTGAGCATGAGTAGGCAGAGCAACATCTATCCAACTTAGTAACAACGCCCTCCTCGCTATAAGAGAAATAAAAGCCAAAATGTGCAAATCGGGTGTCTCCAAGATAATATCTTTTCTCCAACAATACTGAATAAGACAGTCAAATGGTTTGGTTTATAATTTACTTTAAAAAGTACAGAAAAGGTTTGAAATACTTTCTTCCAGTATTTTACAAGACTCGGGCGTGTCCAGAACAGATGAATTAATGAAGCCTCTCCATTGTGACACAATTCTGTCACAATGGGTAGATATATACGAATTGAAACGAGGCAGCTTATCTTTTGTCATGTGGGCTCTATGGACCACATTAAATTGTAAGAGGGAGTGACGGGCACAAAACGATGAGGTATTAACCAATTTTAAAATTTCATTTCAAGTTTCCTCAGAAATTATAATCTGTAAATCTTGTTCCCTGAGATGTTTAATTTTGTCTATAGCAAAGTCTTTCGTTCCCAACAACAAACCATAAATATTAGATATTGATCCATTATGAAAAGGTTTCAAATTAAACATTACACGTAATAAATTCGTATCAGGACTTTCAGGAAATGTATGTAATTGAGATCGCAGAAAGTCACTAATCTGTAAATGTTGAAAAATGTGGGTTTTTGGTAAGTTATATTTAGCTGACAACTGCTCAAACGAAAAGAGACATGCTCCAACAAATAAATCCTGGAAGCATTTAATACCCAGTCTATCGCAAACTTTCAACATTACAACAGTCATAGAAGATTTAAAAATAGTTATAAAAATGGGACTTGAAAGAGAAAATCTCAACAAACCAAAATATTGTATCCAACACCTCAAAGTATGTTTAACTACAAAACTATCAGTTAGTTTACTTAAAAATAATGGAATTGAGAATCCGAGAAGAGAGATGATAGAAAATGTATTAACAGAGTCAGCTTCTAAATAAACCCAAACCAGCCTGTTCTCTCGGTTAATATAATATAACCAAAACGTAAGATTCTGCATATTGATTGCCCAGTAATTAAACGTAATATTTGGTAAAGCTAAACCTCCATTCTTTTTTAATTTTTAGAAAATGAACTTTATTTAGTCGAAAATATTTACTTCTCCATATACATGAAGATATGATAATATCAAGAGGATAAAAAAAATAAAGATTTAGGAATAAAAACAGCTAAGGCTTCAAAAGCATGAACATTTAGACAAGTTATTCAATTTAGTAGAATTAATTCGGCCAATCAACGATACTGAAAGGGGCAACCATTTTGAGAGTACCCTTTTTACATAATTCAGCAAGGTAAAAAAAAAAAACCCCTCTAAGTAAGATTCTTAGTAAATGCTACGCCGAAATAAGTGAATTGATTTCTTGCAATACTAAAGGGACTGTTAGTATCAATTTCTACCAAATTATTCAAAGGGAAAAGCTCAGTCTTACGAAAATTTAGTTTATATCCTGAAAACTGACTAAAAGAGCAGAAAAGTATGGAAGGTAATGAAGTCTCAACATTAGAAATATAAAGGAAAAGGTCTTCAGCATAAAGAGAAACATCGTGAGTGATACCTCTCCTTAAAATGCCAGTGATATCATTGGATTCTCTGAAAGCAATAGCTGAGAGTTTTAAAGCCAGATCAAGATTCAAAGGGCTCAAGGAACAACCTTGTCTAGTTCCATGTTGAAGTTTAAATGGTTTGGAATTCTGAGAGTTAGTAAGGACCCAAGCAGAGGGAGATAAATAATTTAATCCTTTGAATAAAATCGGACCCAAAATTAAATTTTCCTAAGGTTTTAAATGAATAATTCCATTCAACCCGATCGAAGGCTTTCTCAGCGTCTAAGGATATCACACATTCCAATGTGTCTTTAGAAGGTGAATAAATAACATTCATAAACGACGAATATTAAAATGGAAATATAGATTTTTAATAAATCCATTCTTATCGTCAAATATAACAGATGGTAAAATATTTTCAATCGTACGAGCCAGAACTTTGAATAGGATATTTGTGTCAACATTAAGTACGGAGATAGGTCTCTATGACGCACATTTGGTTGGGTTCTTATTCTTTTTAAGAATAAGCGAAATAGAATCTTCATAAAAAGATTGTGGTAAACTACCCAATTTAAAGGAGTCCGAGAGGACTAACTATAAATGAGATGTAAGCAATGTGCAAACAGCCTTATAAAATTCTCCAGAAAAACAGTCAGGACCCGGAGCCTTCTCAGAGTGCAATGAACATACTGCCTCGGCAATTTCCTATTTAGAAATAGGTGGATAGTTGAATAGGTGTTCTCGGTTATCATCAGAAAATGTAGGGATATTTAATTGATCTAAGAAATTATTCATTACAGTATTATCTTTCGGAGAATCAGAGCTAAAAATTTTAGAGGAAAATTCTCTAAACGTATCATTTATTTCTAAATGGTCAGTTATCACTTTTTGATGTCTTCTGCTTCCGTAAGGTCCTTCTCTTTCTTGTCTTTTACGATACTCATTTTTGCATTAAATGGTCCTTCGATTTGTCTAATATTCTTGAATAGATCTATTTAAAAAAATTGTTGGCTTCTTCAGCTTATTTGCATCGTTCCTTTAAGTAAGTTTCTTTTTCTCTCCTTCCTATCGTCTCGAACCTTGTGTTCAGTTGGATGTATTTATTGCAACCTTCATTGGCCTTCACTTCTCTTCGCTGCTCAACCTCCACGGAAAGTCATTTTGTTTTCCTGGTCTTCTTCCTGTTTGCAATACTTTTTGTTGGCACCTCTTGTATAATGCACCTTACTTTTATCCATAGTTCTTCTGGATTTCTCTTCACCATGTTTATTCGGCATATTCCTGAAGGATGCGGGTAACATCAAACTTCTGGTACATTGGTTTTCCTAGTGCTCTTCAGTTTCATTCTGAATGTTGCAACAAGCAGTTAATGGTCTGAGATTGCAAGAGAACAGAGGGGCCGAGAAGGTTAAGTGCCCAGTTCGCTCAATGCGGTGACACCGGCTGGTGAAGAGGTCTTTCCCAAGCCATCCTTCAACAGTTAGGGTACTGAGTGCAGGAGTTGGGACATTATTTTATTTTAATTGAGATACAGCGAGTCGCGCTGGCCCATTAAGTCCCCCGATTTAATCCGAGTCTTATTACAGGACAATTTATAATGACCAATTAAACTGCCCACCTGTCCATCTTAAACCTGTGTGCATGTGTGGTTGGGGGGACGGCGGGAGCGGTGGTGCAACTGGAGGGCCCGGAGGAGACCCATGCGATATGCGATCACTGTGAGAACCTGCAAACTCTTACAGGCAGCGGCCGGAATTGAAACCGGGTCGTAAGAACTGTAAAGACTTGTGTTAACTACTGTGGGGCCGCTGTATAAGTCGTTGCTGATACTGTGTTTACAGTACAAAGTATGGTTTTAGCCACAACGTTTGAAAAGGCTCGGTTAAAGTTAAAAGAGTTCAGAGAAGATATGCGACTGTGTTGTCAGAACATAAGAAATAGGAGCAGGCTTTGGCCATCCGGACCATCGAGCCTGTACCGCCATTCAATAAGTTCATAGCTGATCTGCGTGTAAACTCAGCTCCATCACCTGCCTTAATTCCCCTACAATGTCAAAATCTATCTAACTGTTTCATAAATATATTTAGTGAAGAAACATGCTTCCCTGGGCAAAGAATTCCACAGATTCACCATATTCTGGGGAAAACAGTTTCGCCTCATCTCTGTCTTAAATCTTCTCCCCTGAATGTTGAGACAATGTCCCCTAGATCTAGTCTCATGTACCAATGTAAACTCTTTGCTTCTATCTTATCTATCCTTTTCAAAATTTTGCATGTTTCTATAATTCCCCTCTCGTTATCTGAACTTCAGTGAGTATAGTCCCAAGCAACTCAATTTCTCCTCATAGATTAATCTCTTCATCCCTGGTTTCAACCCTGTGTACCTCCTCTGCACCGCCTCTAAAGCCAGTATATCCTTCCTCAAGTATGGAGACCAGAACTGCACACATTACTCCAGGAGCAGTCTCGCCAGTACCCTGTATATTTACAGCAGCACCCCCCTGCTCTTGAATTCAATCCCTCTAGCGATAGAGGCCAATGTTCCATTTGCCTTCTTAATTACATGTTGTACCTGCAAGCCCACATTTTGCGATTCATGGACAGGCACTCCCAAGTCCCTTTACACAACAGCATGCTGCAAACTTTCACCATTAAATAAATATCTGTTCTTCTATTATTTCTTCCAAAGTGGATTATCTCGCATTTAGCACTTTGTATTCCATCTGCCAGATCTTGGCCCACTCACTTGACATGTCTATATCCATCTGTAGACTCTCCACATCCTCTGTACAACTTGCTTTTCCACTCAGTTTAGTCTCATCAGCAAATTTTGCTACGCTACGTTCAGTCCCCTCTTCCAAGTCATCAATGTAAATGGTAAACAGCTGCGGTCCCAGCTCCGACCACCGCGGCACCCCACTCACCACAGAGTCCCAACCGGAGAAACACCGATTTATACCAACTCTCTGCCTTCTGTTGGTTAGCCAATCCGCTATCCATGACAATATACTTCCTCCGACTCTACGCATCCGAATCTCATTTATAAGTCTCTTGTGGGACACCTTATCGAACGGCTTCTGGAAATCCAAGTATACGACATCCAAGACTTCCCCTCTATCCACTGCACTCATTATGTCCTCAAAGAACTCCAGTAAATTTGTCAAACAGGAACTGTCCTTTCTGAATCCATGCTGCGTCTGTCTAATCGAACCACTCCTTTCTAAATGTTTCGCTATTTCTAAATTAATGACAGTTTCAAGCATTAACCTGACTACAGAGGTTAAGCTGACTGGCCTATAATTGCCCGTCTTTTACCTACAGCCTTTTTTAAGAAGTGGCGTGACATTTGTTGTCCTCCAATCCGCCGGGACCTGCCCAGAGTTTAGAGAGTTTTGATAAATGATTACCAACGCGTCTACTATAACCTCCGACAATTCCTACAACACCCTGGGATGCATCGCTTCAGGACCAAGGGACTTAGCTACCTTCAGGCCCTCGTTTTCACATCACTCTCTCTTTAGTGACAATGATTTTATCGAGGTCCTCACCTCCGATTTCGTTCATAACATCCCAGATTGGCATATTAGACGTGTCCTGCACCTTGCAGACCGGCACAAAATAGTCGTTCAATGTCATTTCCTTATCAACAATATCAATATCATCTTATCATCTTCCAAGGGACTTACGATTATATCCGGACGTGTATGATGTATCGCACTATCTCTATTAATGCATTGGTCGTAAAATAATTGTAGGACTCTGACCCTAAAATTGTTCAGAAATGTATTTAGAATAAAGTCTGGTATCTTTCGTGAATTTTATTTTAAAGAGAGATTTTGGTGAACGATGCGCGCCACTAGATGGCGCCTGCGTGAGTAATCAGATTGAATAAAAATTTTGCAGGTTCCTGGAATGTTTTGGATAGTTCCTGGTTTCTGTTGACATTTTCTGCTTTAGTTCTCTTGAATTTGTTTTTTTTTATTGTGTGATGTTGATATTTTTGTGTTAATCCCTGTGGCAAGGATAGGGGCTTTAAGTTCGCGTACCCTCCTTTCCATAGCCCGTCGGGCTTCCTCTCCGACTGACGCTGGCCAGTCTCTCTCGGGAGTAGTCTTGGCAGCGAGAAGTTGGTCTCCTCCCAGTCCAGGAAGTTCCGTATATGATACAGAGGAGCGCCCGTAAATCTCCAGGCAGCGGGTTAAACATTTGACAGTTCCGAGTGAGCTAATTATGAAAAGCTACAGGTTTTTAGTGGATCCGGGGCGTCGCTGATCGGACTGCGAACGTCAGCCGTGGTCCAGGGTTTTAAATTAGGGGTATCATCCACTATTATCCATGGGATTTGAGAGGTCCCTCTCCCCTGCCTGGTGGAAACTCGACCTTCTGTGAACAGAGCGTCCGTTCCCGCCCGTAGGCTCCGGAAGAATAGGGCAAGGGGGCAGGGTTCCATACCAGGCCAGCGAACATCTGGTTCCGTCACACCCTGGGCTAGCTATCCGTTCTGGGGTCTTTATTGTGGCAATCCCGCTGCCATTTCTATAATCTCGATACTATTTATGGGGAGTCATAGGGCGGCGGAAGCGCCAGCTGAGTTTACAGACCTCCCAATGGGGCTTCGGACTGACGTTAGAATCTGCCATTGGACTATTATTCTCCCATTTCTTGGTCTTTACCTTTGGGCGCCGGTGCCGCTTTCCACCTCTTCCCATTCAGAAAACCATGTAAGTCAGTTCCCAATTAGGATCCCCACGCCCATTCTCAGATTCTTCCTTCCGATATCCGAATTTTACCAAACCGAAAGAGACTCCATTGGGCCAATCTACCTGATCCAACACGTAAATCACTAGAAAAGGTAGCTGGGTACCTGTTGTCCCCTGTTTTCAACCAAACCTTATAGGCGGACGAACCCGATGGAGTTAACGTGTCCCACAATAATTGTTCTGTGTTCTTATATTTTGCAATCTTCCCCTCCGTGTCCTTATTCACTGGGGTCTCCGTGTTCGGATCAGCAGGGTGCCGTTCACCGGGGCGTCCTTTGTTCTTTTCTAGTTCGCTTGACCAAGACTTACTGGCCTCGTTTCCCATTTTAACATGTATTTCTATCATCGTTTATTCCAGTTATTAGTATTCTACGTTCTATTTCCTATGCTAACTGTGCTTCGTAATCAGCTGATTAAGATATACAGATACCAGGTTCCCCTTAAATTTAACAGAAATATATCGTCAATTAGGTCTGATCTCCTCTCCCAGTTTCATTCTTGTTCTTACCAGAGCTCAGGAACTGGGCACCGGCCGGTCAGGGGCGGCCTTACTCCCGCCTCGCCCTGGTCCTGATCTTGATTCCCGTCTCTCAGGGAAGTCTTACAGGCAGGGATGAGATTCCTGTCCGAGGGGCCAATTACTCTGTCGGGGTTCAGCTGGATCCCGTACACAGGGATCCAATCCTCGCCGCCAGATTGTCAGGGATTTTCCTTTCCACACAAGACTGGGACCTGGGTTCTCGTTAGGAGACTCTTTATTTACGTGACATGGAGAGCAGTCCCTCCGGAGAGAAACGCCCTCGCTTACAATCCTTATGGTTGATTCTAACGGGTGTGGTTTGTAAACATTTAATTATTTGGTATTGTTCTGAACAAGCTGAGGGAAAAAAAACACTATAGTCACGTGGCCTCGTGGTGTACCGCTGAAGGCCAGTGGGCAGTACGACGTAGTATTTTGTCGACGTTAGAGGGCGCCATCAGGGTTTTATACTGATCCAGACATTACGCAACACAAACACGGAAGCTATACTCCCGCAAACGAATTCACCCAGCCCAGCTGACCAAATTTCTCCACGCAAGCGATAGAACCTTCCTCAGGACCCTGGTGCAACCAAAAATCCTATATCACACACAACAGACAAACCAATATATTGTACTATAATCCGGTTAATGGAATACAAAGTGCGTGCAGTAAAGCCCAGCACTGGGAAACAGTAAACATTTAGTAACCAGCTCGCTGTCAAGTGACGAGACCTCAGTGGTGGTGGGATATTCATTAGTCTCTCAACCCGAGGGAAGAAGTTATTACCCGGCATTCCTAGTGCTAATATGCATGCACCTTCATCCTGACCGCCGTGTGTCAAAGAGATCATGGGTTGGCTGGTAGGGATTGTCAACAATGCTTTGGCCCCTTCGTCTGCAACGCTCTCGGAAAGTGTCACAAACAGGGCCGAGTGAGACACCGATCAACCTCTCGGATGTTTTTACTCTCCCCTGTATTGTCTTGTGGTTCGATGCCTTGCAGCTTCCGTACCATACAAAGATGGCGCCGGACATGACGCTCTCCATGGTGCTCCAGTATACGCTGCTGTGGCCTCTTGACTTGTGTGGAGGTGTTGTGGGTCCAGGTTAGATCGTTTGTTATGTGCACACCAAAGAACATCATCCTCTCCACCCTCTCCAGAGCAGAACCATTGATGATCAATGGAAAGTGGTCGATCTCTGCCTTCTTGGTCCCCCAACATCGCTTCGCTTTCTCGTCTCCACGCTGACACTCGTGCAGTTGTTCTCGCACCATTTGACAAACCTCTCAACCTCCTCTCCGTGTGCTGATTCACCATTGTTGCTGATGATACCGACCACTGCAATATCATCACAGAACCTGATGATGTTGTTTGAGCTGAATCTGGCAGTGTTGACATCAGACAGCAGTTTGGATAGCGGCGGACTGAGTACAGAGTCCGGATAACCGAGGATGAGAGGCGAACGGATAGAGGCGTACAAGATATTGACAGTTATTGAGGAATGCTGTAGAAGAATGACCTAGGAATAATGGTGCAGTTCCCTGAAGGTAGAATCTCATGTGGATAGGTTGATGAAGAAAGCTTTTGGTATTCTGGCCTTTAGAAATCAGAGCATTGAGTATAGGAGTTGGGATGTAATGTTAAAATTGTACAAGGCACTGGTCAGGCTTAATTTGGAGAACTGTTTACAGTTCTGGTCACCGAATTATAGAAAATATGTCAACAAAATAAAGAGAGTACAGAGAAGATTTACCAGAATGTTACCTGGGTTTCAGCACCTAAGTTACAGGGAAAGGCTGAACATGTTAGGTCTTTATTCTTTGGAGCGTAGAAGATTGAGGGGGAACTTGATAGAGGTATTTAAAATTATGAGGGGTTAGACAGATTTGACGTGGATAGGCTTTTTCCATTGAGTGTAGAGGAGATTCAAACAAGAGGACGAGTTGAGAATTCGGGGGCAAAAGTTTAGGAGTAACACGAGGGGGAACTTCTTTACTCAGAGAGTGGTAGCTGTGTGGAACGAGCTTCCAGTAGAAGTGGTAAAGGCAGGTTGCATATTGTCATTTAAAATTGGATAGGTATATGGACAGGAGAGGAATAGAGGGTTATGGGCTAAGTGCCTGTTGGTGGGACTAGGTGAGAGTAAGCGTTTGGCACGGACTAGGAGGCCGAGATGGCCTGTTTCCGTGCTGTAATTGTTATATGGCTATTGTTCGTGTGGATAGTCAAAGGCTTTTTCTCCCAGGGCTAAAATGGCTAGCACAAGAGAGCATATTTTTAGGTGTTTGGAAGTAGGTACAGAGGAGATGTCAGCGGTATGTGTTTTTTTTTACACAGAGAGCGGTGAGTGAGTGGAATGGGCTGCCGACCGCGGTGGTGGAATCTTTTAACTCCGGGATGGCGACACGGAGCTTAGAAATGTAGATGGCTGTGGGTAAAACCGAGGTAATTCTAATGTAGTGTCATGTTCGGCACAGCACTGTGGGCCGAAGGGCCTGCATTTTATTTAGGTTTTCTATGCTTTTATGTTTCTACAACTCAGAGGAGCAGCGGCGGGGCGGGATTAAGCTAGTGCGGGTCCTGTAGCATATGCTACAAAGGTGCCCTAAATTTAAAAACATGCACATACGTATTAAAACATAAATTATTTACTTGCACAGTAAAGTAATTGAATTTTTTTCATTTGCTATACAGCCAGATAATACGACAAATGTCCCGCAATTCAGTAATAGTATTACTTACATGCAGGTATCAATTTCAAATGTCAAAAGTAACAAAACTACAATTTAAAAGTTAGATTTTCTAGATTTGGCATGAGCAAGTTTGTCGATCTTACTGGAAATGTCTATTTCACGCAGAAGTTCATGTTCAATACTCATTGGTGTGAGATTGTTCAATCTGTTTTGACCCATGGTGCTCCTTAGTTCATTTTTAATGCTTTTCTGTTTTGAAAATGAGCATTCTCCACCGCAGTTGGTAACCATGAGTGACAAATAGATGCGCAACTAGACCCCGTCCGGTATTGCAGCCTTCAACCGAAGTGCAGCTCCCAATCTCCGGCCTCTCCGCAGACCGCTTCGAACGCACATCGTCCCGCCCACTGACACCACTCAGCCAATGAGAGCATGATTCTCCCAGCAGTACTCGCTGATTGGCTGAGAGTGTGTTTGAGAACGGGTTGCTACCGGGAGCTGGTACTGTCAGTCTCAGTTTGCTCTCAGAATCAAAGGAAGTTCCCCAAAACAAAGTGCACGACTTTAATATCAGAATGAAACTGCGTTCACAGTTTGTCGGAAATGCAGGAACTCAATCCACAGTACTTTGTCAAAAACAGATGGCTGAAGTCATTTACTTAAGTGTAAATGAATCGTCGACCCAAAACTCACTCTGACAGTGGTGAGAATACGGTGAGATGCCGATTTCACCAGGCTGCAGCTTGCAAGCATTTAGTGAGGGCGGGTCGCATCTGCTACTTCTGCTACTAGGTTAATCCGTCCCTGGGGAGTGGTGGGGTGGAGGGGTGACTTCTGTTACCCGGGAAGTATGGTCCCTTTGCCCCTGCCCGGGTAAATTGTCCGGCTCTGCGGGTATGCGTGGGTTTCCCCTGGGTAGCGTCCTCCTCACCTCGGCTCCGGCCAGACTGAGTGTCTGTTCCTCTGGAAGGGAGGAGGCCTCTCCTCAGCGGCACGACATTGAATTGGTTAAATTGTGCACAGGAAGCATTCAGCCTGTGAGGAATGGAGGCCACTTGCAATCCGTTCTGGTGTGTGTCCTCGCCACAGGCTCCTCGTGTCCCAGGGGTCATAAAGGTGTCTGTGCATTTTCTGTGCGGACTTGCGCATCTCCCCCCCCCCCCTCCCGTTGCACGCAATCCGCTCCCTTGTTTTCTGCAGGTTTGTTACGTGGGATCATGAATGGTTAAGGACAGACAGATTTGAGGAGAACAGAACTAGCAGGAACAGAGAAACAAAACATGCCGACAATTTAACTGAGTAGAGGAGACAGGAACAAACAGAGTAGTTGTTGGAAATATCGAAGGGTTGCAGGAGTTTGAAAATCACGGACGGACCGATGATTCTAAAAATAGACACTGGTCGGATTTAATCATTGCTTGACGGGGATTCCAGTCTCAGTGATACACTCCCACCGGCTCTCCACTCCGAAACAACCCCACACAAACAGCAACAACACCTCAGGCTGCTGTTCCCGATGGAACTCGGCGTTTCACACCATCATCCGCTCAGTACGAATCAACAAGATTCAGACGGGCTCCGCTCCTCTCTCTGCAAACGGATCCGCAGTTCCCTCGGCGGGAGTTCACAGTCAATACAGATCAGTAAAAACTACTTCTTGCTCGCTGAGAGTTAACACAGGCACACCTGAAGGATGTGTGCTCAGTCGACTGCGGTACAATCTGTCATGTTTGTATTGTTACGTACTTGTGGTACATGACAGTGGTACCTTTGTCACGTGACTGGGGTTGAAGCTATACTGGACTTGAGGTAATGGTCTTGTGATGGTGGATTGACGTCATTTTCCCGCCAGCAGAGATCAAGTGACAGGTTTTTTTTCAGGTTATAAAAGGAAGACCCCACCCTGTGAGGACGGGCAGTTCGTGGCTGGATTTGCCAAGTTGACTTCATGCTACTGCGTGATTTACTGTGATAACGCAGTTTAGTTGAAAGATGAAGTTTTATCTAATGCCTAAAGTTTAAAAGGTCATTGCCAGCAGGTTCTTTACAATTCTGCTAGGTTGAGAATCAGTGGAGAGTGAAGATCGGAGTTCGGGAGTTAAAGATCGAGGAGAATCGATTTCTACGGTGAAACGGGTTCGGCCTTTGTTTGATCCTTATTGGGAAGGATTTCGTTGACTATTCTCGTGTTAATCCCTGGGAATAACAGAAAGGATTGAGGATAGTGTGGAAGGAAAGTTCAGTGCCTTTAAGCCGTTCCGTTTCGTAAACTCTTCGTGGGAAAGGTTCGACGCCGGGGATCGAAGCAAAGCGACTTGAAAGAGAATTTAAATCGTCTTATAAAGTCTCTCCTTTTAAATGGACTGTGAGCATTTCGAACTTTTGGCAATACCACTTTAAAGAACTGTTTTTGCAATATCGCTTTAAGAACCGTTTGAGCTGCCGCACAGCAGTTGATTTCCGGTTACGTTGGTGTTTGTTTACTTTTGGGGGGTTTGTTTTCTGTGTTTAATAAACGTGTTGTTTGTTATAAAAACCCTTGCCGAACTCATACATTTATTGTTGCCTGAATACGTAACAGTATATCTAAACTTACCTACAAGATCTGTGATGTATTCGCATGCTGTATTCTTAAGAAAGTTTTGTTGTTAGAATCTCAGCTGACCGAGAAAATTGCAAAATCTTGCGAAATTTCACGGACGTACATGTATGTGTAAGTCACGAGAGTCCTTTCCCCGCTCCCATTTTACCGCAGATCTGCCTTGTTTCCGAGGCTCCGCCCCCAGCTCTGATGATATAGATTACAGTCCAGACTTCCCTTCAGTTCTGTGTTGAAGCGGGTCGGCGGCGGCGGCGGGTCGTTTGTAGGATCCGGATTAGGAGACGACCATCACCCCCAGAGTCGGGAATCCGGGGGAGGGTTCACTGTCCGGGCGTGAAAACAAGTTCTCATCGGTGAGTACTGAGGCTGGTCCCCAGTGTGGACGTCTGATGTAAGGTAATGCACCCAGTTAACTTCCCCGATCTGGCGGCCTCTCTGCGCTTGCTGGACAGAACCTGCCGGGGTCGGTCTGACTTGTGGGACCTTCACAACATACCGACTGAGATGAGCCGCCGCTCAGCCCCTCTTGCCCTGGTCCTGGGAGCGAGATGGGGTGGTGATACCGAGACCGCACTCATCCACTGAGGTTTATCCCGGGAACATTACCTTCCTCACCCGGTCCCGTATCGGGTCCAAACTTCACCTGGATCGATAGCCAGTGTCTACAATGATTTTACATCATTCCAGGGCGCGGGAAGCGGCCCTTCCACCTGTTGTGTTCTTGCAGACAGAGAAGGTTAACCCGAGTAATCGCACTTTCGGGACACTGCTCCATCTGTCTGAGTAGATCCATCTTTCACCCGTTCAGACAAGGCAGTGAGATCCAGATCTCTCACGGCCTCTCGTTCTGGGTGGCCATCGTTGTATTTATTTTTGTTGAATCCATGCCACTGTTCCGACTTGCCGAAGCGCAGTCAGTGTTTTCTGTTTTATAACCCCATTAAATGCAAGAAATAAGCTTTTTCCAGTTATCTGGGCTTGTCAGAAGTGTACAGTGTACATCGAGTTAGACTGTGGGATCAAGAGTCCAACTTATCACCGGGGAACATTCAATGTGCTTACAACAGCAGCCTGAATGGTTTCCTGGAGCCTGGTGCTATGTGTTTTCAATGTTATTTTAACATCTTCCATCCGGCTGAGAAGAGAGAATAGCGAGGGTTATGAGGATCTTTGATACTGCCTGCTTTACGGATGCAATGGGAAGTGCAGTCACAGTCCAGGGAGGGGAGTCTGGTTCCCGTTATGTCCTCAGCGGTGCCCACAGTTTCCTGCAGTTCCTTGCAGTCAAGGGTAGATGGTAGCCTTATGAAGGCGTTATGTGCCGGGATGGGACACTTTATATGGCGTTTTGATAAGGTCTGGGGAGGGGCAATGTGCCTAAGCCAAAGTTATTGTTGTTTGATCTAGGCTTGTCATTTTAGTATCTTTTTCTAACGTTTTATTCAGTGCCCGTGTATCGCTGAATAACCACCAGTGACTGTCCTTGATCCCTCACTCACATGGCTCCATCTCCTCATTCACTCACATCTTGTGCAACCTCTCTCCAGCCCGTGTGTACCCACCTCAATGATGTACAGTATATCAGTAAAGTTACCTGTAACATTTGACTCATTGTGAAGTGTTATCTTGCACACTCTATCTCACTGAGTTTTCCAGGAATCGGTGTTGTTAGCTAGAACGACAAGACGTTTAATTGAATGCTGCACCACCTAGTAGGGTAAGAGCTACAAGCTACAAACCCGGGTTATGACAGGAGAAATTCTAGCATGGATAACGCAGTAGTTGATATGTAAGAGACAAGGAGTGTGAATAAAGCGAGGCTTTACTGTTTGAAAGATTCCAGGGGAAATTACACGGGGGTGAAAGTGGATTGGATATTGTAGGGAATAGCACGAATGGGTTGAAAGACCTGTTTCTGCGCTGTTAGAGAATGAATCTAAATTGAGCGTCTCACTGGCGTCGCAAATGCTCAGAGGAAACACGTTGTCAGGCCCTGGAGATTTAAACGTTCAATTTCACTTCAAGAGAGCAAGCGCCTATTCTGTAACCAGTATATGTTTATGTACATGACTTGACGAACGTTTCCTCATTTCTATCGACTCTTTCTCTGTCTCTTAAGTACATGGCAGAATGGACCGTCGAAGCTGTTTTCATCAGTAGTGGTCCAGGAACTAGGAAGAAAACCTCACAATCTATTTAGTTCTATCTAGCAACCTTATCCTCCATCATTCTATCCAGTAGCAGGGGTCGAACTTGATTGTATTGTCAAATGCAGGTTTACGTAATTCAAATGTACAGAAATTTGATAAACTTTTTCATCGCTTAACTAAGCAAAGACGGAAACGTCAGGAATATCAACACAATATAATGTGTTTTGTAAATAACAAATTATCGGCATTTGAAGCAGATTGATCGTATTCAACAAAGTCTTTTAATTTGAAACAGCTTCTCTTTAGATGTGTAGAGCTGGAACTAGCAGCAGATTGACTGGATGCACCTCGGAAGGGTCGAAACAGCAACTGGTATTTTCACCAAATTGGCTAAGTGTTCAGTATTCATTGTGGTCATAAGGAAATTCAGAGCATATGTGGTTTAGAACGTCACTTCATTTTTCGTTTAATACTGGTGGGGCTTTTCCTCAGTCACCAGGGAAACAGCCCACCAGAACTACAAAGAGTGTTGGAGCTTTTTAACACTCTGTAGTCACAGCCCTTTAGTGGAGATTCAGTGGCCTCAGGATCCAGTGTGGATTAGAGGATGCTTTGAGCATTTACTGTATGGAATATATGATGACTAATCAACGTTGGGATTGTATTTATGCAAATCTTTCTAGAATGTCACAATCATTTTGCAATCAGTTAATATCTGTACATCAAAAGGAAAGAAAAAAACCCTTATACTCTGTTTCCAGGGCTATATTTACCATTTAGTATTATAATATTTTGTTCCTGCTCCACTACGGGAAACGTGGCGGCTAACTGATTTGGTGTAGATCCCACTCAACAATAAAATGATCAACAATATGCCGAATTTATCTGTGGAGACAAGGTATAATGTATCCGGGGCCATTTTGTGAACCATGGCGCAGAGGTCAACCCGATCCCCGTCCAGACAACGGTTCCTCAGGTTACAATTCTGTCATGTAGAATGTGTAGGTGGAGGAGTGTTATTTTTTCGAACTGTGTATAGCTGAGACGCTGCAGCACATTAGCGGCAGAAAGGAGTCCTGGGGGTGTTGGACCATCTTGTTGCTTCTACAGACGGCACTGGGCATTCCTCCCTCCGCGATAAAGCAGACGTCTCGGACAGATAAGCACGGGTTGCGGGAATTCTGATTACACTCTGCTGTGTGAGGCAAGGGAAAAAATGTGCGAACCTCTGGTATATCACAAAGGTTTTGACACGTATAAAAGACCCCTCGTACACGCTGCTCAGGCGTATGAGGTAATGCGTTAGTGTTAATGCTCTGTGCTCACATGTTTGGTTCTGGAGTCCCTTTGGAAACAAAGAAGGGAATAAGTTGCCCTTCCTTCCCTCACAGTGAGTGGCTGTGAGTTAGTGGGCTGTTCCGTGTTTGCAGCAGTAAACATGGACCGGGGGTTTAGTGTTCAATCAGTGTTTGGAAAGTCCCTCTCACTGTTCCCTTCGGTCAGATAGTGGAAACCAAACAGAAACTGCAGAAGGAGAAGGTAAAGACAGACGTCTCGGTATTACAGAAGTACCAGCATTACAGTGGTATATAGGGAATTACAGAGGTATGAGAAGGGAAATTGGCCAGAATTGATTGGAAATGATGGGAAATTACAGAGCAGCAATTTGTGGGAAGCTGGAGGGTTGGCAAGGTTGCAAACACAAACAGAAGACAAGAAAAGTTATTAAAAATGTAAAGTTTGAATACCAAAGTAATCGAGCCAATAATACTAAAGAGGTTCCTAAACGTTTCTTCAGATGCATAAAGTGTAAAAGAGAGACACGACTGGATATCGGAACGCTGCAAACTGGGGATATAGTAAATGGGACAAGGAATGGGGGCCGAACTGAATAAGTATTTTGCACCCGTCTTCATGGAGGAAGACAGTGGTAGTATATTGGTAGTTCCAGCTGTCAGGGGGCATCAGGTGTGTGAAGTTACCATAACTGGAGAGAGATTTCTTGGGAAACTGAAAGGTCTGAACTTAGATATGTCACCTGGACTAGATGGCGTGTCCCCAGAATTCTAAAAGCCGTCGCTGAAGAGATCGTGAGACGTTAATAACCTCCTTTCAAGAATTACTAGCTTCTCTAATGGTTCCAGAAGACTGGAAAATTGCAAATGTCACTTCACTCTTGGAGAAAGGAATGGTGCCAGTTTGTCTGATCTCAGTATTTGAAAAGATATCGGAGTCTGTTATTAAGGGTACTTGGAGACCAGACATAAAATAGGCCGTAGTCGGCATGATTCCCTCAAGGGAAAATCTTGCCTGACAAATCTGATGGAGTTCTTTGCAGAAATAACAACCATAATATAGAAAGGAGAATAGGTTGATGCTGTGTATTTGGCTTTTCAGAAGATCTTTGTTATGTTGTCAGACATAAAGCTGTTTAACGAGCTACGAGATCACAGTATTGCGAGAAAAAAATCTGACATGGATAAAACAGTGGTTAATTGGGAGGGAGCTAAGCGTAGGAACAGCATGAACCTTTTCTGAATGGCTTCCAGTGACTAGTGGTGTTCCTCAGGAGTGTGTGTTGGGACTGATTATATCTACGTCATATGTTAAAGATTTGGGCGATGGAATTGATGTCTTTGTTGTAAAGATTGCAGACCGTATGAAAATAGGCGGAGGGGCCTTTGTTTTGATGAATTAGAAAAGGTACAGAAGTACATAGACAGATTAGGACACTCGGCAAAGAAGTAGAATACAATATACGAGAAGTATATGGTCATTCATCTTGGTAGACGAAATGAAAGGGATAGCTATTTTCTACATACAAAAATAAACTGAGATGCAAAGGTACTTGGGGGTCTTTGTGCCGCACTTGGAGTATTGTGAGCATGTTTGGGCCTCTTATCTTCGAAATGAATGTGCTGAAAATATATAAGATTCAAAGGTTATTCACAAAAATGATTCCACGATTGAATGTCTTGTCATATGAAGCACGTTTGATAGTTCTGAGCCAGTATTCACCGGAATTCAGAAGAATGAAGGGTGACCTTTTTAAAACCCGTCGAGTGGTGAAAAGCCTTGATAGACTTGCTGTGGAGATGATAACCATATATAACCATATAACAACTACAGCACGGAAGCAGGCCAACTCGGCCTTTCTAGTCCGTGCCGACTCTTACTCTCACCTAGTCCCACTGGCCCGCACTGAGCCCATAACCCTCCATTCCTTTCCTGTCCATATACTTAGCTAGATTTACTTCAAATGACTATACCGATCGTGCCTCTACCACTTCTACTGGAAACTAATTCCACACAGCTACCACTCTCTGAGTAAAGAAATTCCCCCTCGTGTTATCCTTAAACGTTTGCCCCTAACTCTCAAATCATGTTCGCTTGTTTGAATCTCCCCTACTCTCAATCGAAAAAGCCTATCCGGGTCAACTGAATCTATCCCCCTCATTATTATAAATACCTCTATCAAGTCCTCCCTCAATCTTCTACGATCCAAAGAAAAAAGAACTAACTTGTTCAAACTTTCCCTGTAACTTCGGTGCTGAAACCCAGGTAACATTCCAGTAAATCTTTTCTGTACTCCCTCTATTCTGTGTTTCCTCTGGTGGGATAATCTACAAGCAGGTGACAGTACCTCAGAAAAGAGAGGCGCCCTATTAGAACGGAGTGTGCTGGAATTTATTTTACCATGGTATGTTGAATCCGTGGAAGTTTTATTTTGCCACAGACAGCTGTGGTGGTCAAATCTTTGTGTATATTTAAGACAGAGGTTGATTGATGCCTGGTTGGTCAGAGCATGAAAGGGTATGGTGAAAAGGCAGGAGATTGGGAATGAGAAGAAACTTGGATCAGTCATGATGAAACTGTACAGTGGACACGATGGGCCAAATGGCCTAATTCGGCTCCTATATCGTATGGTCGAATGGAGATAGAACATATCAGAGAACGTAGAATAGTACATCACAGGAACACATTCTTTTTGAATTAGACTCGGAATCAGTTTCCTGAAACTTCTTCTAAATCACTCAATTTTTAACACATCCTTTCTCATGTTAGGGGCCGAAACCTGCTAAGGATACTCCAAGCGTTGCATCATCAGGAATTTATAAACTCTCAACTGTACATGACTTCTTTTATATTACAGTTCTCTTGAAACGAATGCAGAGATCGCATTTGCCCTCTTTACAACAAATAAACCTATATATTAACTTGTAAGGAACTTGCACAAGCACTGCCAAGACTCTTTGTGCCTGTTGACATTTTTTTTTAATTTTGAGCCCAGCTTGTCCATTATCTCCACACAATTAAAATTGGAAATCTGTTTGTTATTCGCATGTACCGATGTGCAATGAAAATCTTGTTTTGCATACCATCATACAGATCAAAAGAACACAACAGTAAATTAAGGTGATATAAGGTAAAACAATAACAGTGTGTAACAAAGTATTATTGTTTCAGAGAAACTGAAGAGCAAGTAGGCATATGGTGCAAGATCATAGCAAGTTACATTGTGAGGTTAAAATGCATCTTATCTAGTTGGGGACCATTCAATTTGCTTATAACAGCAGAATGGATGGCGTCCTTGAATCTGGTGGTTTGTGTTTTTCAGTGTTTATTCTTCACCCCAGATGGAAAGCGAGAATATCCAGGATTGTAAGGCTATGCTGCCTGCTTTGCTGATACAACTGAAAGTTCAGACACAGTCACCGGCAGGTAGTCTGGTTTTCCTGATGCCCTCAGCCGTCCACAGGTCTCGGCAGCTCCTTGAAGTCACGAGTAAAGCAGGAGCCGTCCGAACACTTAAGGTATCCTGTTGGGGATACTGTCTACGGCAGGTTGATGAAATTTGCTGAGTGTCAAAGGTCACATGACAAAGTCCCTATTGTTTGTTCCATCTCTCTCATTTGAGAATATTTGTATGTAATAAAAGGTATTATAAATTTAGTATCTGTTGTATTGCTGGAGGACCATCTGTGAGTGTCCTTGATCCCTTCTATCACCTTGGCAATTCAGCTTATTTTGTTCAGGCTCTATCCTTTTTTTTTTTGTCATGTCAATGACATATATCAAACATCCCGTTCAACCTCAGTCCAGCCTGCATCGCACCAGCTCAATAATATATATCGGGCATTTTGCTCAACCGCTGTCCAGCCTGTATCCCGCCACCTGAACGATATATACCTACCATCGTGTTGAACCTCAGTCCAGCCTATATCCCGCCACCTCAATGATATGTATCATTTGCACCTCTTGTCGCAATGAGTCATTCAGGACTCAGATGTTGTAGCAAGAACTACCAGCGATTTAATGGAAATCAGCCATTACAATATTAGTTTCACAGTTACAAATTTATTGCAGTATTAATCATTGTCATAATGAAACTCACAGCAGATGATGTGAAATCAGGCATTTCCCCTTTCGTTTATTTTCGGTTCCTTATCGTTTGAGTGTGCCTTTCATTTGTAGCTTGTTAATACAGCTAACTGTGGGACCATTTTCAAAGACTGTGAATCTGTATAGCAATGTCAGTTTATTTTGTCATACACGGAAAATATTTCCCATTCACAGTGTCAGTCATACCCTGGTTTATCTTGCTAAATTCCAACAATTCGCTGTTGTCGGTATTAAATTCCCTCTACTATTTTGTAACCTGACTTCCCAGCTGGTCCAGAGCACAATGCACCTTTGGCAGCCTTGCTCACTGCCTGCTACATCCTATCTCGGTATAATCCACATATTTGCTGCTCCAGTTTGCCACATTTTCAACTGTCATCTAAATCATTAATATCAATGCCAAACTTCCAGTCGATTTCCCTGCAGTACCTCGCGAAACTCATGCCTCCATTTGGACAGTCAACGATCTGCAAGCAGTCTCTGTTTTCTCCACTTGCTTCATCCTGAGTTCCAATGATCTTTCCCTTTCGGACTAGCCTCCCATGCAGAACTTTGTCAATCGCCCTGTAAATGTCAATGTAGGCAATGACACCCACTTTCCCATCATCAATCTTATTATAAGTTCCTCAAAATCTCAATAACTTGATTAGATATGACCTGCCAGTTTGTCTAATCCTCGGCCAGTCGTCCGAAATCCTATACATTCCGTTTCTTAAATACCTTACAACGACAAACACAAGACGGATGGCAGGCTCACGTCCCTATAATATCCGTTCTAATATTTCGAGCCTTTCTAACATATATAAGCAAAACTAGCTGTCCTCACATTCTTGGTCATTTTGAATGTCAGTGCAAGCGCTCGAACAGTTTCAGCACTAGCGCCTCAGAGGCTAAGAGCGAACACGTTGTCCGGCCTTTGTGATTTATCCATTTAAATTTACCTCTAGACAGCAAGCTGCTGTTCTGCAATCTGTACACCTTCTAGGACTTGACTAACCTTTCTTCATTTCAATAATCTGTGTATCTGTCTCCCATGTAAATAGATGTAAAGGAAAGTCATTGACGATCTCCCCCATCCCATTCGGCTCCATACCTAGATGTTCAGGAGTTCTTTTGTGACAGTGAATGGGGCAGTAAGGAACCATCGGGTATGATAAATAAATTTTCTTGCTAGCAAAAGGTCTGTTAGTCCTGGAAATGTGCTCATTGTAGTTTTTGTTTACAAAGTTCTCAAGAAGGTTTTCTGGAACGAAAAGCTTTATGCATGAGGAACATTTGCTGGATCTGGGCCTGTTCTCTAAGGAGGTGAGTTGGCGCTATAGGAAAACCTTGTATGCCTGGATACGCGGACGGGAAGAAGATGTTTTCATCATCAGGGAGTCCAGGATCTGAGGGCACAGCCTCACAGTCCATTCAGTTGTAAATAGGACCCTTCTCCTCCATCCAACAATCTGTTTGGAATTTCGCCTGTATTGTCAACAAAAGTTTTCCGCTTCTCGAAAGTACATTAATTTGATAGAATTATTGACATTTAATTCAGGAAAGAAAGAAAATTCATGGATATCATTGTATTTTATAATATTGTATTGCAATGTATTGTATAATAACCCATTACCGATAATTAGGGCAGACAGGGCGTATCCTGCAATTAAAATTTTGATTTTCAGCCAGCTCTACACTTGCTGAAAGTTCCGTAGAACTGAAGCAATCAGCGGATTTACTGAATGCACCTCGAGACATGGTTGAAACCACAACTGGAATTTTAGCTGCCCCATTACCAAAGAGTTGAGTTCCCAGTGTTCATTGTGTTCATAATGAAACTCAGATGATTTGAGGTTTGGTCTGCTGTTTACTTTTCTGGTTCGTTCTGGTGATCCACTTCATCAGTCGCAGGTGTAACAGGTTCAAGGGGTGTTGAAGATTTTCATCTCTCTCTGGTCACTGCCCCTCAGTAAATGCCTTGATCATTTACTGTATGGAATATATGATGCCTGTGTTGGAATGAATAGAAAACTAATGAATGTTGGGATTGAATCTCTGCAAATCTGCTCAGGATGTCACAGACAACTTGCACTCAGTGAATAGTTGTGCATCAGAAGAAATGAAAGATCTCAACTGAGTTCCAAGTTTACTATTTTACATTAAAGACATTTTCCTCCTGTTACACTACCGGAAATATGCCGGCTAATTTACCTGGGAAGAATCCCACTCCACAATAAAATAATGAACAAATGTGCTCAATATAACTGTGTAAACAAGTTGAAATGTATCTGTACACACTTTGTTCCCGTACCCGGGATTCAAGCCCGATTCCTGTCCAGAAAAGTGTCATCAGTTTTCAGTTTCGTCACGGGTTAATGGAGGAGTCTTGGGCTTGAACTGGAAATAGTTGAGACATTATAGCATATTACCGTCAGCACAGAGTCCTGGGAGTTTAGGACCATGGGTTATAATGCTGGTATAGGGACTCCAGGAATATGGAACTTGCAGAGTTTGTCTTTCGGATAGATTGCGCTTCTACAGGTGGATCTGGATGGAACTCCTCCCGCAATGAGGGAGAGGTTTCGGGCAGATAAACAGTGCTTGTGGGGAATCTCTGATTGCCGAATGGTTAGATCTGTTCCTCTTCCCACAGCTGTTCCTTACCTGCTGAGCTTTTTTAGTAATTTCTGTTTCAATTTATTACTTTCACTCTGGAAACATTTAAATCTCTTGGAGATAGGTCTGTGGATAGGCCGTCATTTTGTGATAGTTAGAAGAGCAGAAATGAAACCTCAGCTTTTATCAGTAAATTATGCAGGTACCAATTTACCTGTCATTCCTGGAAATATGTTCTGTACAGCTTTTGCTAACGAGGTTCACAATAATAATGTCAGGACTTGGGCTTCATGGACGAAGAGCATTTCATTGCTGTTAACATGTGCTCAGTAGAGTTGGGAAGGATGGTGCTGGGGGGGGGGGTGGTGGAGGTTTGTGAAATGAAATGGATATTAATAGATTTGTTCACTGGGATTATAATATTTGTCTTCCACATTTAAATTTCTATCAGTTTCGTCTTTAGGAACATAGAACAGAAATATTTTGTTCGTCCTTTGTATTGTTAAGGTGCTTTATTATCTCTCTGATTAAAGTGAGACCTGTGGTGAGAGCTTTATTGGAAGAAAACCCCAAAACCACGAATGTAGACGAGGGAACAACAAGAAGTTAAACAGCTGGAGGACTGAGAACATAAATTGGAGAAAACCCTTCTGACTCGGAGATTCCATTGATTCAGTCAGGAGAAAACTTGTTGAGTCTCATTCACTCAAACACTGGTGCTTTAGACATTACATACCTGTACAAAGGAAGGTAGGCACTAATTGGAGTGAGACAGAATGTGCATAAAAGTAACAGTTATGCACCTGTGAGATCCAGTTGCAATCACTCCATTACTGGTATTGTGCTGTTAGCCGCCCAGCTCTGTAAAGTCGCTCACATTCCCACACAACGTTTGTTCACTTTAATATCTTTTATCTTCCGAAGTAACTTTTGGTCAGTTTAGATATTTCCTTGCTTGGCCGTGTCACGTCATAATAATCTCATTATTATTGGATTGGGGAGCATGCCTTGTGAGAAGGTTGAGTAAACTCGGCCTTTTCTCCTTGGAGCGACGGAGGATGAGAAACGACCTGATAGAGGTGTACAAGATGAAGAGAAGCATTGATCGTGTGGATAGTCATTGGATTTTTCCCAAGGTTGAAATGGTTGCCACAAGAGGACACAGGTTCAAAGTGCTGGGAAGTAGGTACAAAGGAGATGTCAAGGGTAAGTGTTTTATTCAGAGAGTGGTGAGTGCGTGGAATGGGCTGCCAGCAACGGTGGTGGAGGCGGATGCAATAGGATCTTTTAAGAGGCTCTTGGATACTACATGCAGCTTAGACAAATGGAGGGCTGTGGGTAACACTAGTAATTTCTAAGATAGGGACATGTTTGGCACAAAAACGAAGGGCCTGTATTATGCTGTAGGTTTTCTATGTTTCTATGACGGATCCATCTTTCATCCCCTCCACTGTCTCGTGTCTACAACAACAGAACCCCCGACTATTGAGCTGCCAGTCCAACCACTCCTGCAACAATGGCAGGAGGATCATAATTCCGGGTGTTAATCCATGCCCTGAGCTCATCCGCTTGTTGTACGATACTTCTTGCGTTGAAATATACGCAACTCTGGAAATGAGTCGCACGATGCTCAACTTTCTGTTGTTTCTGACTTTGCTTGAGTTGTTCACAACATCTTCCTCCACAACGTCTTCCCGAACTGCTCTGACACTCTGGTTCCCATCTCCCTGCAAGTCTGGTTTAAACCGCACTGTTGAAGATGAAAATATGACTTCCACTCCAGTTAATGTGTAACCAATCTCTTCTGCTCGGGTTCCAACGTCCCTGTAAGAAAACACAAAGATCCAAAATTTTATGCCCTCCCTCCTTCGCCAAACCATAAGTCACAAGCTTTCTTCCGGCCTGAATACCACGTTGCACTGATAGCAATCCTGAGATTACAACGCTGGAGTTCCTCCCTTTAACTCATCACCTAACGCCCTGAACTCTCTTTGCCGAACCTTGTCACTCCTCCTACGCCATCACTGGTACCGAAATGGACCACGAGTTCTGGCTGTTTGCCCTCGCAGTTTAGAATGCTGAGACTGTATCCGGGATTTCCCGGACCCTGGCTCGCGAGAAGCAACATAACATCCCGGAATCTTGTTCTCATCTATAGATCCTAATTTCCGTTCCCATATCTAGAAAAATAGAGGGCTATGGGTAAGCCTGTTAATTTTTAAGCTTTTGGACAACTTTGCGGGTCGAAGGGCCTGTATTGTACTGCAGGTTGTCTATATTTCTATGCTCTATCTACCGAATGCCCAGTCACCATAGCGCGCATCTTTTCCACACTTCCGCTGTAACTTTTCCGTGCTCGGTCTACCACAGACAGAAAATGCAAGTTAACCTGTAGGGAGTCTTACAGACGAAGTCCCAAGGCCCTTTGCGCCTCGGTGTATTGTATTTTCTCCTCATTTAGAAAATAGGCAACATTTTCATTTCTTCTACCAAGCTGCTTACTTCTCGATACTGTATTACATTTACCCCTTCTTTGCACATTCCTAATGTCTAAGGTCTACTGTAGCTCCTCAAATTCCTCAAAACGACCTGTCCCTCCTCCTATCTTCATGTCTTCTGCAAAGAGTTAAATAAGGCCCTCAATTCCATCATCCAAATCATTGCCATTTAAATTAAAAATAAGCGGTCCCAAGAGGCACCCCTGTCGATAACCTCAAGTCACCGTCAGACAGGAAGAAAAGCCCCATTATACTTCCACTCTTTGTCTCTTGCCAAGTAGATACTCTTTTACCCATGCTCGAATATTTCATACAATACCATAGCTTGTTAAACACCGTCAGGTGTGGCACCTTATCAAAGTTCTTCTGAAAATCCAAGAACATAATATCGATTGATTCCCCTTGAAAAGACCTGGTTGCTATGGCCAATTTTATTAACTGCATCCACGTACCCCGAAATCATATCCTTAACAATCAATTCCAACATCTTCCGAACCAGCGAGATGAGACTAACGAGTCTCTAATTTCCTTTGTTCTGCATCACTTCCTCCTTGAGATCGGAGAGGTTTTTGCAATTTTCCGATCTTCAGGAACCATTCAGAAAACATGTAATTCTTGCAAGATTATTGATAATGCGCACACAATCACTTCAGCCATCTCCTTCATAAACCTGGTGTGTACATTATCTGGTTATGTAACTTGTCTGCCTTCTAGTTTTCCCAAGAACCTTCTCTCTAGTAATGGTAACGTCACACATTTCATGTCCCTTAACAGCTGGAGCAACGACCATACGGCTAGTGTCTTCTACGGTGTTGCAAAAACATTGAGCTCGTCGGCCATTCCCTTGTCCCCATTACTACATCTCCAGCATCGTTTTCCAGTGGTCCGATATCCACTTTCGCCTGGATTTTACACTTTATGTATCTGAAGAAACTTTTGGTATCCTCTAGTATTATTGGCTAACTTACTTTTGTACTTCATCTTTACTTTCTTTATGACATTTTAGTTATCTTCTATTGGTTTAAAAAGTTTCCTTTGCTTCGGCTTGCTAGTAATTTTTGCAGCATTAACTGTCCTATATGGCATTTATGGCGGTTTTGATTAGCCATTGTAAGCCATGGTTGTGCTATCTTGTCACTAAGACTAATTCTTCTTCTTTGGACGTATGTATCAGGACGTTTCCGAATTGCCTACATAAATTCCAACCATTGCTGAACTGACTGCATGCATGCTGTTGTTATTTTCCAATCAATTCTGGCCAACTCCTCTTCTATGCCTCTGTAATTTCCGTTACTCCATTGTAAAACTGATACATCTGACTTTCACTTTTTTTCTTCTAATTTTAGGGTGAATTCAATCATAGAATAAACACTTTCCCCTAAGGGTTATTTTACCTTAAGCTTTATAAACAACTCTGGTTCATTGCACAACGTCCAATACAGATTAATTCATTCCTTAGTGGGCTCAGCCGTCAGCTGCTCAAAAAAGCCATCTCGTAGGCTTTATCGGAATTATCCATTTTGGAATCTCACACCAACCTGATTTTTCCAATCTACCTGCATATTGATATAGCCCATGGCTATTGTAACACTGATATTTTGGCAGAAGTTTTCTATCTCCCGTTGAAACTTGCAAAGACCACATCTTAAATAGTATATTACTCCAATAAGGGGATTTTGTTACGCTTGCAGTTCCTTAGTTCTATCCACAAAGACTCAACACCTTCCGACCCGAGGTCACCTCTTCATAATGACTCCATTTGTTTTGCTACCAACAGAACCACACCGTCCCCTTTGCCTTCCTGGCTATCCTTTCGATACAATGTGTATCCCTGGACATTGAGCTCCCAGCATCATCTCCTTTCAACCACGATTCAGTGAACCCTGAAACTGTTCTGGTCCGGTCCGGAGCCCGCAGTCCAGGACTTGATCTGGTCCGCCGACTCCGGACTCCGAGTCTTGTGGCCGTCCCTCCTTTGAATCTTGATCCAATAAGTCACACCTGTGGATCGTCGTGCCTTTTTGGACTCAAGGAGGCGCACCTGATGCCCATCGGCTGGCAGGTGTAGATAAGGGGCTCCGGAACAAAGTCCAGTTGGGGGGTCGTTCTGTTTGTCTTGTCCTGCTTCTCTTGTACGCTCTGGTCCAGCTGTTCCGTCCGGTTTTCCTTGCTGGCGCTATCGCGCTGTTTGCCTGTCTATCCCGTTCTACCCGTTCATCATGGCTGCCCTGCTTGCGCTTTTCGCCTGGATTCGTTCTGTTCATCCTGTTCGCCCCGGCTTGGTGCACTCACCGCTAATCAACTAGCTCTGTGAGTCAGTTCCAGAGTTACCCTGGGCCGAGTCCCCTACTTAAGACAGGCCAGGTTACCGTTGCCTGGCGGAGGACTTTGCCTCATTCCTACCCCTCGCTTCCGACGAGATGTGCCCCGCACCTGCTCAGGTTTCCCGCGTCTTGCCCAGTCCCGTGTTCCTGCCTGGGAGGCAGCTCTGCCCAGGAGTTATGCAGCCCGCCAGAGGCTCTGTTCACTGCATTCCTTGTCCGAAAGATCCATCCTCTAGCCTAGCCAAGACCCTGCCTTGCCATGAACTCCAGGGTCCTGCCTGGCCATGAACTCCAAGACCCTGTCTGTTCATGAACTCTAAGACTCTGTCTGGAAATGAACTCCAAGACCCTGCCTTGCCATGAACTACAGGGTCCTGCCTGGCCATGAACTCCACGACCCTGTCTGTTCATGAACTCCAAGACTCTGTCTGGAAATGAACTCCAAGACTCTGCCAGGCCATGAACTCCAATACCCTGCCTGGCAATGAACTCCAGAATCCTGCCTGGCCATGAACTCCAAGACCCTGTCTGGCCATGAACTCCAAGACCCTGCCTGGCCATGAACTCCAGGACCCTGCCTGGCCATGAACTCCAAGACCCTGTCTGGCCATGAACTCCAAGACCCTGCCTGGCCATGAACTCCAGGACCCTGCATGGCCTTGAACTGCAAGACCCTGCCTGGCCATGAACTCCAGGACCCTGCCTGGCCATGAACTCCAAGACCCTGTCTGGCCATGAACTCCAAGACCCTGTCTGGCCATGAACTCCAAGACCCTGCCTGGCCATGAACTCCAGGACCCTGCATGGCCTTGAACTGCAAGACCCTGCCTGGCCATGAACTCCAGGATCCTGCCTGCCCATGATCTCCAGGATCCTGCCTGGTCATGAACTCTAATACCCTGTCTGGCCATGAACTCCAAGACTCTGCCTGGCCATGAACTCCAAGACTCTGCCTGGCCATGAACTCCAAGACCCTGTCTGGCCATGAACTCCAGGATCCTGCGTCAGCATGAACTCCGGGATCCGCCTTGTCTTGCCTGAACTCCGGGAACCGACTTCCTCCTACCTTGTCTGAACTCTGGGACCCTCCTGCCTTCTCTGAAAAAGCTCTGTATCCCAGGATCACCTTTGAATGCCACGTCCCTCATGCACGTCACGATTTACCCATCTTATTCTATCCTTTAGTTGTTCCTTTCCTGCCCCAGTACTTCAGTGCCTGCGTCCTGCATTTGGGTCTATTCCATTTCCCCCTATGACAGAAACATCGTATCTACCAGTCTGTAACTGATCTATAAATGTATCAATCTCCATTTTGTATGCTGCACGCATTAAAGTATGACACCTTTTCTACGGCAGTTCACATTTTTCGGTTGTTTCCGCGTTTTGTTTACAACACATCACGTTGACTGCCGTTTTACTCTGTCATCAGCCTCTCCTTGCTATGAGTCTCACTATACGTTGTCCATCTAACTCGTATTCAGCACTATCGTGCTGGTTCCCATTTCTCTGCCAAATTAGTTTAAACCCACTGGAACAACTATAAACGACACGTCGGCAAACAGTTAGACCCCAAGGGGTTCAAGTGAAGCCCATTTTTTAAAATGTCTTACCTTCCCCAGGAGAGCTCCTAGTCATCCATAAATGAGAACCACCAGCCCCTGCATCAGTTCTTCCATCACGCATTCACGTGCCAAATTATCCCTTTCTTACCAGCACCCGTACGTGACACAGGTGCAGATCCAGGGAGACCTGTTTCTCAGCATTCCACATCGCTCCCTGAAACCCTTACTCACATTGTCTACCGATGTCACTGGCGTCAAAATACACCAAGGCCTCTGGCACTTCACCGTCACCCTTCGGAGTGCCATGGACACGATCCTGGCACCAGGGATGCATCATAACATCCGGATGTCTCCAGCGCGTCTAACGAACAACGTCTCTGTTCTTCTAACTAAGGAATCTCCTATCATCACTGGTCTACTTCTCATCTCCCTACTTTTCTGAGTCACAGCACCGGACGCAGTACCATACACCCGGTCACTGTAGTTCCCACTGATAGGTGGTCCCCCTCAATGGTAACTAAAGTTCTATAC
The DNA here is from genome assembly GCF_030144855.1 of Hypanus sabinus. Lineage (NCBI taxonomy): Eukaryota > Metazoa > Chordata > Chondrichthyes > Myliobatiformes > Dasyatidae > Hypanus > Hypanus sabinus. The sequence continues at coordinate 34,858 of NW_026780717.1, read as the reverse complement.
TTATTATTGAGGGGAACGGCCACGTGTGTGTTCTCAGCACTAGCTGAGCGTTCACTCTGTCTCCCAAAAGTCACCCAATTATCCGTCGGCTGGAACTTAGGTGTATCTACCTACCGGATGCTCCTATCTATCATCCTCTCCAGTATGTCGAGATTCATCATGCAGCTTTCTCTCGGGAGCTGCAGCTCAGTTCACGGGATACATGTGTTTATCTGGGAGACTAGATGTCTCCCAGAATTCCCACATCCCGCGAACATTGCGGAACAATTCCCACGTAGCCATTCTCACGATACTATGAAGTCATAGACGAGGAATGAACAAATAAAAGCCGAGGAAGTAACTTACAAGACAATTTACCTCACGCATACCTTATCTCAACAAAGCCACTCTCAAGTCTGTCACGCTCTGAAGAACGGCAGCTCGAAGAATGGACGTCCCGCTTGTATCTGTCTTATTTTATTGACTCTTTCTAATGAATATTTTTTGCTGATTCGTCTCTCCTCAACAAAGAGAAACTGCCGAGAAGCTCTTCCGTTAAAAACTCGATTGAAAGCTAAATATTTAAAAGCACTCCCTGACGTCGATTGCACAACTCAGATAAAACTGCCGCAAAACTTTCCTTATTAAATATTCGACGCAGTTTTGAATGAAATATAGCTCTTACGATACTCTGCCTGTTGCTGATTGTTCGCTCTTCGAATCAGACAAACTGCCGCGAAGTGATGCCTCAAAAATCGATCGTCATTCCGACTAAGAGAAAAGTGAGTTAGTCTGATTAAGAGATACAGAAAATTGGCTAGAAATTCTGCTCTTTTAAACCTTCAATGCGGATATCACTAAACGGTAGCTGCTTTTACGCAAATGCTAGGAGAAGTACACATCTCCTATTTACTGTCTGGCAATGTCAGGATTCATACTCTTCCAAATCTGTGTTTATCGCCACTCCAAATTAAAATCATCTTAATCATTCATCCAAAGTTTATGAATTGAACAATATCAGACGGTTATGTCTCCCATCATTCTTGTCTTACTTCTAGGAGTTTGTTTTTTGTTGAAATGTTTAGAGATGCGCAGTATTGGATATACTGTACACCACATGTACCGATAACAAAAGTGCATATTCTGGCACGCAATGACTTTACACAGCCTCACTTAGAAGATATTGCAACGATGTTTAAGAAAATCTTGTGTTTGGATGAGACTAAAGTGAGACTAATTACGCATCTGCCAGGTAATATCATCCCTACTGTGAAACCGTGTGGAAGTTTCAGCATATTATCGGGATGCTTTTCAGCAGCAGGGATCTGGAAATCTGTTCAGGATTGGGGGAAGGAAGAATGCTGCTAAATATAAATAAATCGTGGCTAAAACTTGTTGGTCTCTGACAGTCAGCTTAAGCTGGAGAGGAAGATCGTCTTTCAGCTGTACAACGACCCAAAGGATATCGCCAGGACAAAAATGGAGTTGCTTCAAATAGAGAAAACTGATGTCTTGGAGTGGCCCAGGCCACTGTAAAAAAACAAAAAAAAAATCAAAAACTGCAAGGTAAGCAGTTTAAAACTATAGACCTGTCTTTGTTCCGTTAACAGCTGCTAGAGGTGATTCAAATAATTACGGAGCAAAGACAGGTCTATAGTTTTAAACTGCTTACCTTGCAGTTTTTGATTTTTTTTTTGTTTTTTGATCATTTAGAAACATAGAAACATAGAAAATCTGCAGCACAATACAGGCCCTTCGGCCCACAAATTTGTGCCGAGCATGTCCCTACATTAGAAATTTCTAGGCTTGCCGACAGCTCTCTATTTTTCTAAGGTTCATGTACCTATCCAAAAGTCTCTTAAAAGACCCTATCGTATCCGCCTCCACCCCTGTTTCCGGCAGCCCATTACACCACTCACCACTCTCTGTGTAAAAAGCTTACTCCTGACATCTCCTCTGTGCCTACTCACCAGCACCTAAAACCCGTGTCCTCTTGTCGCAACCATTTCAGCCCTGCGAAAAAGCCTCTGTCTACCCACATGATCAATGCGTCTCAGCATCTTATAGACCTCTATCAGGTCATCTCTCGTCCTCCATCTGTCCAAGGAGAAAATACTAAGTTCACTCAACCTGTTCTCGTAAGGCATGCTCTCCTGATTTTGGGCTCAGCTGTTGAACAAAAAGGGAGCATGTGATTCACAAATACAATCCATGGATCAAAATCCATGGTTGTAATATTAATTTATGTGACCCAAGGATCGGGGGCTGAATACCGTTTCAAAGTCGAATCTGGTCAATTGAGGAAGCCGCTTATTTGGGACATTGTTTGAAAGTCGGAATTTCTATCATTTATTTGGGACACTGTACCACTTAATTGGGACAGGAGACTGCTGCTTCATTATCTTTAACCTGGGTTTGCATTTTGCAGGGAGCAACGCAACTGACATGGGTGGCATACTTTCATGCTGCGGAGCTCTGCTGGAACGCTGCTGCAAGGACAGAGTAGCTGATCGTGCCACAGAATCGAGTGACAGTGAACGAAGAGATTGTATCGAACGTACTCAATATAATGGAGATCCAGAGGCAGAACCCATTTTACATGAAGAGGCTGCTTTCAGCACAGATGTTTTGGAATCGTCTGAAAGCTTTGGAAATAGAGCAGGTTAGTAAATTTCAAGCAGTTTCAAATTAACCATTGAGTATCATGTAAAATATTACATAAGAACACTGCCTAATTCTGAAATTGGTGAGAAGACAGCTTACTATGTCAGCAGATTATAAAAGGACAGACACGTTTGATTACTCTGCTGGACATTTTTATAAAATGTAGCTGTTGAGGTAGATGAGCGTGAGTCAGTGGGCATGTCATACAACGTATTTCTCCATCCGTTCCTACATCGAGCACGGGGTAAAAATCCATGCCGCCAATTATACGCATACGTCGAACTAACCTATCAGCCCAAACGTCTTTGGAGTGTGGAAGAAAACCGGAAGCCCATGCGTTCACGCAGAGAAATATCGACCCCATAGGCAGAGCCTCTTCACAACAAACCTGGCACAAGTTGAACAACCTTGCAAGGAAATATGAGCATACCCTGCTCAGTCATATTTTGCAAAGCTAAAAGGGATTTATCCGAAACGGATGTTGGCTGTAATTACAGCATGAGAAGTGTCAGCTAAGTACTGGGCAAAGCGGGATGAATACTGTTCAACATTTCACTTATTAAATTTTAACTTTTTCATACTTTACCATTTTTTTTGTTTCCATTGTGTAAAGGAGCACGTGATCCACAAATAAAGAAGTATCATTTAAATCGATCAACATCTCTGGTTGTAATAAACATTTATGTGACTCTAGGGTGGGATTGATTACTTTAATAAGGCAGTCGAATCCTTTAATTGGGCCATCAATTAATAGGCCGGACGCTTATTTAAGACACCTCCCTAAGAAAACAACTCAGATCGAGAAAATATCTGCGATTTATTTCATTTATTTGGGACATTTTGCCACTTAATTGGACCAGGAAACTGTAGTCAAATAAATCTTCCCTAGCGTCAGTTTCTAATAGTTCTTAACCAGCATCAGCTCCGTGTTTCATTCCGCTTCAACATGGATTTGAAGTTTACAGATAGCAAAGCAAACGAAATGGGAGGAGCACACAGTAAAATTCTATCAGAAAACCTACCGCATGAGGAGTGTGATCATGCCACAAAATGGAGTGAAAATGAACACAAAGATTCAAAAGCTATGCACAAGTGGAGCCAATTCTCATAATGGGTTTCCCTTTGACATAGATGTTCCGGAAGTGTCTGGAAGCTTTGAACCTGAAGCATGTTGGTAGATTGCAAAATAGTTTCAAATAAACCATTGAGTACCTTGTCAAATACTTCATAAGAACTGATTCTGACATTCATGAAACGATAGCATACAGTTTGAGCAGGTTTATCAAAGGGCAGACATGTTTAATTAGAAGCTTCACATCAAAAGTAGCCGGACAAATCGATGAGCAGGAGCCAGTGGACTTGACATACAGTGTACACCACACCCCATCCCATCCTTCATACAACACGTCAGGATATGTTCGCGCCACCTAATATATGCAAGTAATCAATTAAGCTACTAGCCCAAACATGTTTGGAATTCGGTAGGATACCGGAAACACAGGGAGAACGTATAGGCTACTTAACCAGCTGCGGGATTTAAACGCAGGTCGCTACTGCATAAAGACACTTTGCTAACCGCTATGCTACAATGCCGCCCTAACCTAAAATCCTAAACTGTTCAAACATTCCCTCTAACCGAAGTCCTGTAACTCAGGCACATTGCTGTATATTTTTCTCTGCGCTATATCAATCTTATTGATATATTCCCTATAGCAGGCAACCAGAACCGAAATCTGGGTTATTAAGCTGCCAGTCCTGCCTCTCCCTCAACCAAATCTCACCAATCGCTACATTATGATCCATATGCTAAGCTTATAGGCCTTATGAACAATATTCCCTGCACTAATATAGACGCAATTGCAATCAATTTCCATTCATGAATTTATGTACAGGCCTGGCATATTTTCCGTGCAGCTCCTCCACTATCTGCCCATTATCCAGTAATCGTACCATCTGTCCAGTGGTTCCCATTCCCTGCAACTCTAGTTAAAAAGCCTCTGAGTGCTGATAGTAAACCTCCCCGCAATGATATTAGTCCGTCCATCGTGAAATTAAAGTGCAGACTGCTATGTCTATACAGATCTCAGCTTCCCTGGAAGAGAGCCAATGATCGACAAATCTGGTCATACCTCCTCAAACAACTCGGTAGCTACATTTTAAACTGTGTTATCTTCCTTTTTTCTGGTCTCGGTAGCACTAGGGACAGGTAACCTCCCTGAGATAACAAACCTGGTAGTCATGTCATCCTGCCATTTAATTAGCACCCAAGTCCCCAAACACTCTTTGCAGGACCTTGTTACCTTCCTACCTATTTCATCGGTACTGAAGTGTACGGATACCTGAGGCTGCTCACCCTCCCAGTTAAAAATGTTACAGACTCGATATGAGATGGCCTTGTCTCTGGCATCTTGGAGGAAACCTGACAATCGGGGATGCTGTTCTACCCTATCACTACTGCCTGCCTGCTTTGCCATCGTCTCTTCTGCCTCACAGAGCCAGGCAGTGGCAGACACCTGACGCTGCAGATCACCTCTGCTGAGCCATCCTCCCGACCGTATCCGAATCAGTATATATGCTATTGAGAGGAACGGGGACAGGGATACCCTGCACTGTCTACTATCTGCTTAGTCCCTACTGACTATTACACAATTAACTGTGTTCTGCACCTTAGGTATAACTACCCGTCCTTATTACCTGTCAATCAAATCCTCAGCATCCCAAATATTCCAGAGTCCATCCAGCTCCTGCTCCAGTTTCGCAATGTTCTCTGGCAGAAGCTACAGCTGGATGAACTTCTTGCAGATGTAGTCGGCAAAGACACTGGAGGTCTTTCATTCTCACATCCCACAAGAAGTGTATTCCACTGTGTTGGCATCCTCACTCTCTGATTGTGCAATAAAAAGGAGGAAACTTACCCTTAAGTCAAACAATATTCTTTGCCTCTACCCGCCGAACTTCTTAAGCAAATCCTTTATGGGGACCAATGGTCCACTATCCGGAGGGCAGAATCCGAGTCTGCAACAGACAGTGCTGGATGGTCTTAAAGGGGCTTGAAAGGGGCTGAGGAAGTGGTGGACACGTTTTCTGACAGGTTAGATTTAAAATACGCAATTTTGCCTTTACTGTTGATACAGTTCTACTTATGTTGAGAAACATCAGGCAAATTTCATCCGAAGACTGGCAACCATTTTGATACCTGGGTACACTTCTGCTCTTCCATCGTCGTCGATGAAGACCTCGACACTATTTGATGATGGTGTCGAGACTAGGGCCTAATTTGGATTTAAGTGAGGGAGAGTTGCACAACGTCAGCCTCAAACTCTCTTCCCAATTCCCATCTGGTTCCGGTGGCAGCACAAGAGTCGAGACGGCTGGAGATGGGACTGGGCGCAGTGCATGACCAGGACAACTTCTGTGTCTTGTTCCACGACGCTTGAAGAGATCGCCTTCTTGACCGTTGGACCTGCCATTGGTCTCGTCCGCTCTGTCCGCCGGAGTCTGCCTTCACATGCTGGGATAGACAACTCCCTATCTCACCGAGGGTTTGATACCCGTCGGCTACCCTCACCTGGTTTAGCCGGCTTGTCGAACCCGTTGTCCGGGGTGTGGCCGCTGTCGCAAGCAAACAGCTGCGGGTAACCACAAATGAGAGTGGGGATCAAAGGTGGACAAACCTCTCTGAAAAGGACGCGACATGTTCCCCACCAGAGGCGCTACCCCTTCCTGATATCCCATACAATCCCTTGCACAGCAGAACCAGGGAGAATCGCACGTCAAAGAATTAAACTGGCAGCTGAAAGGAGGAGAGAACTGTGTGGAGTTTTAAATAGCCGATATGGTAGCATTGCCGTAACTCTGCAGTTCTATCAACGTTGGGCAGGATACAGGTTCAGAACTCACTACAGTGTCTGGAATAGTGATATGATAGCATAAATCAGTGGTGAACAGCCAACGTCCATAATTTTCAGCACCAAATTTGTACATATAACCCACTCAAGGAACACGACCTGACCCCGTTAACCTCCCTCAAATATAGCATTTAGTCTGATGTCAAGAAATCTCAATTTTGCTTTTATCAGACCTTAAAACCTACTCCTCCTTGACTTCAGAGACTCCCATATGCCTTCTGGCAAACTCTAGCTGAGATTTAATGTGAGTTTTTTTTTTTTTGTTTTTAACAGTGCCTTTCTCTTTGACACTCTCCCATAAAGCTGCGACTTGTGAAGCACCCAGGAACAGTTCTTGCCTGTGCAGTCTCCACCATTTCAGGGACTGACGCTTGTTAGTCCTCCATTGTCATAGGTCTGTTGGTGGCCTGCCTCACTGGTGCCCTTGCACGGGCACTCAGGTTTTGAGAACATCTGCTCTGGGCAGATTTACAGCTGTGTCATTTTCTTTCCATTTCTCCATGATTAACTTAACTGTACTCCAAGGGAGACTTACTGACTTGTTAATGTTCTTTTATCGATCTTCTAACCTTTTCATGGAGTTGCTTTGAGTGTTCCTTTGTCTTTAGGGTGTATTTTCTGCCAGGATACTGACTCACCGAAAGCTGGGCCTTCCAGATACAGCTGAATTTTTACTACAATCAATTACAACACCTAGACTATATATAGGACTCCAAAAACAGATATCCATTAAACTAATTATGTGAGATCTAAAGCCAATTGGCTGCCCCAGTGCTGATTTTGTGTCTCATGTTAAAATAGGATGAATGCCGATGCAATCAAATATTTTGTGTTTTATATATGTTATTAATTCCGATGACATTTCAAGAGAGCTGTTTTTACTTTGAACACAAAATTATTTTTATGTTGATCAGTGTTAAAAAGCCACATTAAATCTCCAGCATATTAGAGTTCCACAATGTTATGATGACCATGTAACCTACTCTAGAAACGGCTTAGAACTTCCACCTTGGATCCCATGCCTCCTTACTTTCTCAATAATCCTTACATGGGGTACTTTATCAAATGCCTTGCTGAGATCCATATACTCTACATCAACGCTCTTCATCAACGTGTTTTGTTACATCCTCAAAAATTCGGTCAGGTTCATCAGGCATGACTGGCCCTTCACAAAGCCATGCTGGCTAACCCGAAACAGATTATGTCTCTCCAAATGCTCTCTCGGTATCTTCTCCAATATTTTGCTTATCACTGAAGTAAGTCTCATTGATCTTTAGTTTACTGTGTTATCTCTACTCCATTTCTTGAACAGGGGAACAATGTTTGCAACCTTCCAATCCGATGGAACCTCTCCCGTCCTTATTGATGATGCAATGATCATCGCCAGAGGCTCAGCAATCTCCCTACTCGCTTCTCTCAATAGCTTGGGCTATATCTCGTCCCGGCGGTTATCTAATTTAATACCTTTCCAAAGTTCTAGTGCATCCTCTTTCCTAATGGCTATACACTCAAGATTTCAGTCCACTGTAAGTCATCCCCACATTTCGTGGTGAATACTGAAGCAAAGTATTCATTAAGTAACTCAGAATATTTGAAATAATCGGCAGATTCAGAAACTTCTGTTGAGAATATAGCGGTGAATTTTAACTAAACCAAGTGTTACAAGAGTGTAGGGAGCGAACCCAAGGACAGGACACGGGCCGGAGATTGAGTCTAAATTCTTACACGGGTGTAAACGCCGAACAGCAAATAGAGCTCTGATATGGAGCCTTGACATGGAGCCTTGATTTAGAGCCTTGACACGAAATCCTGACGCGGAGCCTTGACTCAGAGAAGTGGAGTCTGAGAGGTAAACCCGGAAAAAGGAGCTAGACAGAACAAACGGTTCTAAGCGGTCAGGGAACGTAGTTACATCATAGGAAAAAAGACCAACGGACTGGAGACTAGTGGTTGTGACGCCGAGGTTCTTGTACTGCAGTTCTTGGTGGAGACCAGGTGTTCTGTCATCAAAACGAATTAGCAGTAAATGGGAAATTAACAATCGGAATTAAGGCATAATCAAAGGGGATTAGGAGCAGAATAGGGGATTAACGATCGGGACCAGGACAATGCCTCCGCCCTCAACGGGATCCTCCATGCGAACCAGCAGGCTTGTTCAGATGGGCCGGATGGAAATCACGAATGAGGGAAGGGTCCAAGATAGATAGATAGATAGATAGATAGATAGATAGATAGATAGATAGATAGCTACTTTATTCATCCCCAAGGGGCAATTCAACATTTTTCCAGTGTCCCATACACATATTGTAGCAAAACTAATTATATACAGTATTTAACTCAGTATAAATATATGCATCTAAAATCACCCTCCCAAAAATCATTAATAAATAGCTTTTAAAAAGTTCTTAAATAGTTTACTAAAGTGCATTGAGTGGTAACTTAATCTCAGTCCTAACCCCGGCACTTTAACATGTCTTGCCCCTGGTGGTTGAATTGTCGAGCCGAATGGCGTTGGGGAGTAATGATCTCTTCATCCTGTCTGAGGAGCATTGCATTGACAGCAACCTGCTGCTGAAGCTGCTTCTCTGTCTCTGGATGGTGCTGTGCAGAGGATGTTCAGGGTTTTCCATGATTGACCGTCGCCTACTCAGCGCCCTCTTCTCTGCCACCGATGTCATACTCTCCAGTTCTGTGCCCACGACAGAGCCCGCCTTCCTTACCAGCTGATTAAGACGTGAGGCGTCCCTCTGCTTAATGCTGCCTCCCCAGCACGCCACCACAAAGAAGAGGGCGCTCTCCACAACTGACCGATAGAACATCTTCAGCAGCTCACTACAAACAAGATGAAGGAGAAGGCAATCCAGAAACGTTGCTCCAGCTGTATCCCTCCCAATCGAACAGGTACCGGATGCCCCTTCCTCGGCGGCCCACATGCAGTATTCGCCAGACGGTGTATGGTGGGTGGTCGTCAATGATCCGCCCGGATGGAGGGTGTTGGGCAGGAGGGTACAAAGGGCAGACAGAGACCGGTTTCAATTGGTAAACATGGAATGTAGGATGGATGTGCATAGGTCTGGGCAGTTTGAGTCGAACTGACATGGGGTTTATAATACGCTCAATCGCGAAAGGTCCTAGGAAGAGAGGGGCGAGTTTCATGGGCCGAAGGGGATAGGTAGCACGGAAATGGCCGGACTGGCTGCAATGTAGACACTCACCTGCTCTCAGTCTCCGGAGCCGCTCAGCGGGAGAAAGGCGGTTCCGTCCCAGCAGCATGAGTTCCTCTGCCGGGGCGGTGGGAATGGCAGGAGGAGAAAGACTATGGCGTTCTATTGGACGATTGTCCACCCTGGTAGCTGGGGAGATGAATGAATCCAGTTTGTCATGGTCATCTCTGAGCCAACTCGCTGAGACCACTCCGAAATACATAGAAACTTAGAAAACCTATAGTTGTGGTGAAACTGACCCTACACTAGCTATTACTAGGACTACCGTAGCCCTCTATTTTGAAGCTCCATGTACCTATCCAAAATTCTCTTAAAAGGCCCTTTCGTATTCTCCTCCACCACTATTGCCGGCAGCCCATTCCATGTACTCACCACACTCTGCGTACAAATAATGGCCCTGATATCTCCTCTGCACCTACTCCCAAGCACCTTACACCTGTGCCCTCTTGTGGCAACCATTTCTGCCCTGGGAAAAGGCCTCTGACTACCCACACGATCAATGCCTCTCATCATCTTATACACCTCTATCAGGTCAACTCACCTCTCATCCTCCGTCGCGCCAAGGTGAAAAGGCCGAGTTCACTCAAACTATTCTCATAAGGCATGCTCCACAATCCAGGCAACATCTTTGTAAATCTCCTCTGCATCATTCCTATGGCTTCCACATCCTTCCTGTAGTGAGTCGACCAGAGCTGAACACAGTACACCAAGTGGGGTCTGACCAGGGTCCTACATAGCTGCCACATTACCTCTCTGCGCCTAAACTCAGTTCCACGATTGATGAAGGCCAATGCACCATATGCCTTCTTAACCACAGAGTCAACCTTCGCAGCTGCTTTGAGCGTCCTATGGACTCGGACCCCAAGATCCCTCCGATCCTCCAGACTGCCAAGAGTTTTATCATTAATACTATATTTTGCCATCATATTCGACTTACCAAAATGAACCACTGAACACTTATCTGGGTTGAACTCCATCTGCCACTTCTGAGCCCAGTTTTGCATCCTATCAATGCTCCTCTCTAACCTCTGTCAGCCCTCCACACTATCCAGAGCACTTCCAACCTTAGTGTCATCAGCAAACTTACTAAGTCATCTCTCCATTTCCTCATCCAGGTCATTTATAAAAATCACGTAGAGTAAGTTTCCCAGAACAGATCCCTACGGCACTCCAGTATTCACCAAACTCCATGCAGTGTATGACCCCTCTGCAGCCACACTTTGCCTTCTGTGGGCAAGCCAGTTCTGGATCCACAAGGCAATGTCCCCTTGGATCCCATGCCGCCTTAGTTTCTCAATAAGACTTGCATGGGTTACCTTATCAAATGCCTTGCTGAAATGCATAAACACTACATGTACAGCTCTTCCTTCATCAATGTATTCAGACACATACTCAAAAAGTACAATCAGACTCATAAGGCACAACGTGCCCTTGACAAAGCCATGCTGACTAATTTCCAAATTTCCATAAATCTTCCTCTGAGGATCTTCTCTATCGATTTCAGGATAGCAATCTCAGGATTGCTACCAGTGTCACGTGCAGGTGGGTTTAGAAATAGTAAGATAGTGCAGATCAACTCGTGGCTGAAGACATGTTGAAGGAGGGAGGGCTTCAGATTTATAGATAATATTTATAAGATTTATAGATAATTGGGCAATTTTCCAGGGAAGGTGGAACCTGTTCCGCCGGGACGATTTACATCTGAACTGGAGAGGAACAAATATTCTTGCAGGTAGGTTTTCTAGGGAGGCTCCAGTGGATTTAAGCTAGATCAGATGGGGGGAGGGGAACCGGCGTTTGGGAAAAGATGTACGGGAGAAGCGAAAATAAGAAGACAGTAACGTTCTTTGTACTGTTAGAGATAAACAGAGCGGAAGAAGTGGGGAATTTCTTAAATGCATTTATATTAATGCTAGGAGCATTGTAAGAAAGGTGGATGAGAGAGCATGGAATTATACCTGGAAATATGATGTTGTAGCTATTAGTGAAACATGGTTGCAGGAGGGGTTTGATTGGGAACTAAATATTCCTGGATTTCGTTGCTTCAGGTGTGATAGAATCGGAGGGACAAGGCGGTGGGGGAGGTGTTGCGTTGCTTGTCAGAGAAAATATTACAGCAGTGCTCCGATGGGATAGATGAGAGGGTCGTCTAGGGAGGCTATTTAGATGGAATTGAGGAATGGGAAAGGTCTAGTAACACTTATAGGGGTGCATTATAGACCACCTAATGGGGAGCGAGAATCGGAGGAGCAAATTTGCAAGAGGTAGCAGATATTTGTAGTAGGCACAGGGCGGTGATTGTCGGAGATCTTAATTTTCCACACATAGACCGGGTTGGAGTTTCTAAAAAGTACGCAGGATAGTTTTTTTTTTTGCAGCAATACATAGAGATACCGACTAGTGAAGGGGCAGTGTTGGATCTCCTGTGAGGGAATGAAATAGGTCCGGTGACGGAGGTATGTATTGGGGAGAACTTCGTGTCCAGTGATCACAATACCATTAGTTTCAATATAATAATGGAGAAGGATAGGAATAGACCCAGGGTTGAGATCCTTGATTGGAGAAAGGCCAACTTTGAGGAGACGAGAAAGGATTTAAAAGGAGTGGACTGGGACAATTTGTTTTGTGGGAAGGATGTAAAAGAAAACTGGAGGTCTTTTAAAGTTGAAATTTTGAGGGTACAGAATCCTTATGTTCCTGTTTGGTTAAAAGGAAAGGTTAAAATTTGAGAGAGACATGGTTTCAAGGCATATTAGAAGTTTGTTTAGTAAAAAGAGAGATATCTACAATTAACATCAGCAGCATGGAGTAAGTGAGGTGTTCGAGGATTATAAAGAATGTAAGAAGAATCCTATGAAAGAGATTAGAAAAGCTAAAAGAAGATACGAGGTTGCTTTGGCAAATAAGGTGAAAATAAATCCAAAGGGTTTCTACAGTTATATTAATAACAACAGGATAGTGAGGTATAACATTGGTCCCTTAGAGAATCAGAGTGGGCAGCTATGTGAGGAGCCGAAAGAGATGGGATATATTTTGAAAAAAATATTTTCTTCGTATTCACTGAGGAGCAGGATATTGAATTGTATAAAGGAAACAAGTAGGAAAGTTATGGAAACTATAATTATTAAAGAGGAGGAAGTACTGGTGCTTTTAAGGAATATAAAAGTGGATAAATCTCCAGATCCTGACAGGATAATCCCTAGCACCTTGAGGGAAGTTAGTGTAGAAATAGCAGGGGCTCTGACAGAAATATTTCAAATGTCATTAGAAACGGAGACGGTGCCAGAGGATTGGCGTATTGCTCATGTGGTTCCATTGTTTAAGAAGGGTTTTAAGAGTAAACCTTGCAATTACAGTCCTGTCAGTTTGACGTCAGTGGTGGGTAAATTAAAGGAAAATATTATTAGAGATGCTATATATAATTATTTGGATAGACAGTGCTGATTAGGAACAGTCAACATGGATTTGTGCGTGGATGGTCAAGTTTGACAAACTACCTGAATTTTTGAAGAGGTTACGAGGAAAGTTGACCAGGGTAAAACAGCGGATGTTGACTATATGGACCAGTGAGACTTGTAACATGGTTCCGAACGGAAGGGTAGTTAGGAAGGTTCAATCGTTAGGTATTAATATTGAAGTAGTAAAATGGATTCAACCGTGGCTGGATGGGAGATATCAGAGAGTAGCTGTGGATAATGGTTTGTCAGGTTGGAGGCAGGTGAATACTGGTGTGCCACAGTGGTCTGTATTGGGTCCAAAGTTGTTTGTCATATACATTAATGATCTGGATGATGGGGTGATAAATTGTACCAGTAAGTATGCAGATGATACAAAGGTCGGTGGCGTTGTGGATAATGAAGTAGGTTTTCAAAGCTTTCAGAGAGATTTAGGCCAGTTAGAAGCGTAGGCTGAACGATGGCAGATGGAGTTTAATGCTGATAAGTGTGAGGTGCTACATTTTGGTAGGAATAATCCAAATAGGACATACATATTAAATGGTAGAGCATTGAAGAATTCAGCAGAACAGAGTGATCTAGGAATAATAATGAATTGTTCCCTTAAGGTGGAATCTCATGTGGATAGGGTGTTGAAGAAAGCTTTTTGTATGCTGGCCTTTATAAATCAGAGCATTGAATATAGGAGTTTGGATGTAATGTTAAAATTGTACAAGTCATTGGTAAGGCCGAATTTGGAGTATTGTGTACAGTTGCGGTCACCGAATTATAGGAATTATATCAACAAAGTAGAGAGAGTGCAGAGAACATTTACTAGAATGTTACCTAGGATTCAGCACCTAAGTTACAGGGAAAGGTTGAACAAGTTAGGTCTTTATTCTTTGGAGCGTAGAAGGTTGAGGGAGAACTTGATAGAGGCATTTAAAATTAAGAGTGAGATAGATAGAGTTGACGTGGATAAGCTTTTTTTTCCGTCGAGATTAGGGGGATTCGAACAAGAGAACATGAGTTAAGATTTAGGGGGCAAAAGCTTGAGGGTAACAGGAGGAGGAATTTCTTTACTCAGAGAGTGGTAGCTGACTGGAACGAGCTTCCAGTCGAAGTGGTAGATGCTGGTTCGGTATTGTCATTTAAAGTAAAATTAGATAGGTATATGGACAGGAAAGGATTGGAGGGTTACGGGCTGAGCGCCGTTTAGGTGAGATTAAGCGTTCGGCACGGACTAGAAAGGCCGGGATGGCCTGTTTCCGTGCTGTAATTGTTATATGGTTATATATTTATAAATTATGAACCACTGAGGTAAGACTCACTGGTCTATAATTTCCTGGTCTTCCACTGCTCCCTTTCAAGAGTAACAGAACGATATCGGGAAAGGTCACGGGTATGCTGGCGAATTATTTTAATTTATAAATATTGCCTTGACTCTGTGTCTGGGTTTAATTTAATATCGGCAATTTACAAACTATTTGTGAAGGGACTGATCTGAGAGATGAGAGAGAGAGAAACATCTCTGCGCGAACTTAGGAGTACAATTACTGTCTACATGCTGTTCTTATTAGCAGTCTGTGATGCACATTAACACAGTGAGGTATTCCAGAACACAAGTCATTCTGCAGATGCTAGAAGTTTCAAGTAACACAAAGACACACTGAATACTGACAGAACTTAACAGGTCAGGAAGCATCCATGGTGAGGAATAAACAGTTGACGTTTCAGATCATGACCACAAGGAATAGAATGTAATGTGGCAAAATCTAGAATTTCTGTCCCCTCATTTCCAGTCCCAATGAATGACCTTGGCCCGAAATATCAATTGCTTATTCTCCTCCATGGATGCTGCCTGACCCGCTGAGTTCCTCCAACATTTTGTGAAATATCCCAGAGATTTGCCAAGGAAGGGATTGAATAGGCAGGCAGAGCACCAGAATCTGACCAGAGCAAAGCAGTTCTAATGGGCAGTACGAAGATAGTTATGTCCAATGGTCTCTGTATTCTTAGGAATAAGCAGTGTCCTTTCCAGAGTCGACGTTTATTCTCGGGGACAAGAAAGATCTTCTTTCAGCAGATGTAACTATACATCCCAACACCCCACAATCCACACCCCACCAACCACACATTCCGGGACCGCGCCCATTGCCCCAGATACTTCAGAATATGTTTTGTGACCTGCTGCGCACCATCTTCAGCTACCAGAGAGAAAGTTACTGCCCGATATGGTGTCAGGCCTCAGTAATTTCCTTAATCCTCCCCATTTTCCTTCACAGGTCCGAGTTCAGTGATCACCGAGCTCTTGGCAAGCTGGAACGATTTCCAGCTGCTGCAGCTGACGAACTTCTACGGGGACAGGCTGGAGCAGGCGATGGAAGGAGGGGTGCACGAAGTGAGCCAGGCGTTAACGGTCGAGAATCAGTTCAGCGGAGAGGAACATCGGGTGAGTGGAAGGGAGAATGGGTTTGACTTCTCGCGCATCACGTGTCGGAAATCTGTCTCATCGCATATGAAATTAGATAAAAGAACAGCGAGGACATAAATACTGTTCATACAACCTCAAACATGTGAATCTGAACCAGTGATAGAAAAGGGTGAAAAGGGTGACGGCCCAGTGTGATCCCGTTACAGAGCACATCATTTACTTCTTATTCTCTGTGTGATGTCAGTCCCCAATATGTTCACCGTTACTCTTCACAGAAAATCACTGATCTCGCTGATAAGGGAGAGCGGGCGGACAGTTCTAAACTCCTCCTGAGCCTGGTGATGGAGAAAGGCTCCCGCGCCCGGAGGGTGATGTGGGAAACCTTTGTCAAAATGCGGAATGCAGTCCCAAAGTTCGACAAAATACTGAAGGAAATACAGGGATATGGTGAGATGATATCAGAGATTAATTTAAATTTGGATTGAAACACAGAACACTTAACAATTTTACACATTATTCCCTCAATTTCTTCAAATTCATACAGGCTGTGATCCCTCCCATCGATCAAACCCCGCTCAAGATTTACTTAAGGTTCTCAGTGAGCTGAAAGGTAAGTGAACATGCATCGAACATTGAAGGGTTATACACTGGAATAGGCCATTAGGCAAATAATATTGTACCGAATCAGCTAAGATGTAAATCAAATGCACTCAAACTCTAGTCTTTCCTTCCTGCACCATGTCCATGTGCCTCCATCTTCCTTCCATCCATAGGCCTGTCCAAACGTCTCTTGAAAACTTCAAAGAATTAGCAGGCAGTGCTTTCCAGGCATCTATGACACTGATTAAAAAAAAACTATCCCTCACATCCCCCTTCATTTATATACTCTCTCACGTTCAATGAATTCCCTCTGGTAATAGACATTTCAACCGTGACAAACCGATTTTCTCTATCCACTCGATCTATTCCTCTCATAATCTTGTAAACCTGTGTCAGAGCCCCCCTCGTCCTCCGATGATCCAGAGAAAACAAGCTAATTTTATCCAGCCTCTCATGATAGCACATGCCCTCTAAACCAGGCAGAATCCCGGTGAACTTCTTCTGCTCCCTCTCTAAAGCCTCAACATCCCTCCGGTAGTGGGGTGATCAGAACGGTACGCAGTGGCCCAGATGAGGCTGAGGCGGAGTTCATCAAGTTGAAACTTGGCCTCTGTTTCCACCAACAGTTGTAATTTGCGTCGGGCGGTTCAGTTTTTGAGCCCCAAGGATCTGACCAGGTAAATATTGGAACTGAGACAGAGAACACAGTGAGACACAGGGAAACGTGTTTGCTAGAGGGAGAGTTTTCAAAGGACATTTTGTGGAAAGAGGCAGAGAGCTGGCGAGTTTGAGGAAAGTGGTCACACCGCTCTGGGGCCTGCAACTGCAGATCCCCACCGGAGTGAGTGGAGAAGGGGCGATCTGGAGAATGGAAAATAAACTTATATTTCTTCACAGCAAATAGTGAAAACCTTCCCTTGCCAGGCACTGCCCCTCCTGAACAGCCTCACCCTGAACCATTTTCCAAACTCCCCCAGTTCCCGCAAATTATATTTTCTCAGAGTTGGGCGTCCACTGAAGTTCCAGTCACAGAATAGTAATAATAGCATCACTTTAATTAGAAAAGCAGGGAACATCCCAACTGGTCTGTTCAACCACAGAGCAGTAGATGAACCCGCTGTGTTCACATCTACACTCCCTAGTGCAAACACTGCTACAGTGTTAGAGAGGGTGAGACTGGGGGACAGATTCCACAGCTCAGTACACAGAAGCTGAAATTCCTGTCTGCCGGTGTTGTGTGATGGACACTGTGGAAGGATGAGAGATGGGAATTAGGACAGGGAAACCGAGGGTTGTGGATTGTGGCAAAGAAGGTGCAGAGGACTGAAAACAATCATAATTAATATTGAGATTATGTAAATTCTGAACGTCTGTATAAGAAGCTCACTGCATCCGTAAATACAATGTGTCGGTGAAAGTGGAGCCCGAGGATTGGATCAAGAGATTGTGAGGCTTCATAATCACAGAAGGAGTTGGATCACAGAACGCTACATTTAACAGAAGAGAGGGTTCTTTGACTCCTGATGAAGGGCTTCAGCCCGAAACGTCGTCACTACCTTCTCCCATGGATGCTGTCTGGCCCGCTGAGTTCTGTCAGCATGTTGTGTTTTTATTTATTTCCAGCATCTGCAGATTCACTCGTGTTGTATTTCAACAAACATCGTTTTCCCACGCTCCCCATCTCGCCGAAATCTGTTGAATGGAGAACCCACACATTCTCAGCAGGGTCCTGACACACAGGGAGATCCCACACACCCCTGACAGGATCCTGACACACTGTCAGACACCCACACCGTAACAGGGTTTTGACACACTTTCAAACCCCACACACTGCTGACAGGGTCCTGACACTCTCTGAGACCCCGCTGTCAGATTGCTGACACACTGTGAGACAGCACACACTCCCTCCAGGATTCTGACACATTGCGTTTGCACTTGCCTTCCTTACCACAGACTCAACCTGTAAATTAATCTTCCGAGAGTCCTACACGAGGCTGCACCTCTTGTGTTTGAACCTTCTCCACATTTTGATAAATGTCGGCTCTGTTGTTCTTTTTTTACCAAAAATGCATTATCATATATTTTACAGCACTGTATTCTATCTGCCAATTTTTTCCCTTTCTTCCAATTTTATCTTGGTAGGCAGCCTCTTGTATGGCACTTTATCAAACGTCTTTTCAAAATCCAAGTAAATGAAATCCATGGCCTCTTTTTTTCCCACCTTTCTTGCTAATTCCTATAACAACTCTTAACTCTTAACAGATTTTTCAGGCAAGATTTCCCTTGGCAAGGTTTCACATTGACTTTGACTTATTTTATCATTAGGCTCCAAGTACCTCATCCTTAATAAGAGCCTCCAACACTTGGCCAATCACTGAGGTTAATCTAACC
Organism: Hypanus sabinus; assembly: GCF_030144855.1. Lineage (NCBI taxonomy): Eukaryota > Metazoa > Chordata > Chondrichthyes > Myliobatiformes > Dasyatidae > Hypanus > Hypanus sabinus. The sequence continues at coordinate 16,224 of NW_026780717.1, read as the reverse complement.
AGAATATAATTTCCTTTCTATAGCCTTGATCACTTATTACAGCTGTTTTTAAGTTGCCTTGTTAAATTTTAAAAGCTTGCCAATCACCCGACTTTTACTCACTTTTGCTAGCATATGCCCTTCCCCAGCCTTTTAGCAGTCCTTAACATCCTTTGTTAGCCACGGTTGTCTACCCTTGCCATTTGAGAACTTATTCCTCTGTGGGACATACATATCCTGCGCCCTGTGAACTATTCCCAGAAACTCCCGCCGTCTCTGCTCCGCGCAAGTATCCTTCTTCAATCCTCCGCTGCAAGCTCCTCTCTCATGTCTCTGTAATTCCATTGCTATACAGATACAAGTCAGCTATGCTTCTCGGTCTCAAATTGCACTATGAATTCAATCATATTATGATCACTGCTTCCTCAGGGTTCCTTCACGTTAAGCTTCCTAATAGCATCTGGCTAATTACACAGTACCAACTCGAAGACAGACTTTCCAGAGCAGTGTCAATCACTAGCTGCTCTAAAGCCATCTCGTAGGCGTGCAACAAATTACCTCTCTTGTCATCCAATACCAACCTGAGTTTCACAATCCTCTTGCATATTTAAGACCCCATTGCAATTTTGTCATTACCCTATAGCATGCCTTTCCAGTGTGGATAATATTTGAAGGCCGATTTAAGTCTCCATTAATATTTTCTTAACTATTGCAACTTCTTAACAACAACTATAAAATCAACATTCTCCGACCCTATAATACTTCTTTCTAAAGACTTAATTCTATCACTTACCAACAGAGCCCTTATAAGCCTTCCTGCCGGCCCTTTCGATCGAAAGTATAGCTTTTGACGTTAAGCTCCCAACTGTCGTCTTCTTTCACCTACGACTCAGTAATGCCTTTCATCTCATACCGACCGATTTCTAATTGTGCAACAAGTTCATCCACCTTATACTGAATGCTACGTACATTTATATACTGCACCTTCCATTCTGCATCCTTTGTCCTTTTGAAATTTGCAACGTTGATACAATTTCATTCTTTGCTCTGACTGCATTTGTAGCCAGTCATGCGATTGTCCTTCCTTCCATTCATGTTACACCTATCAGCTACTTGTAAAGCTGATGGCTGATCCCCAGCTCTATCATTCTGGTTCCAATCCCCCTGCCATATCAGTTTATACTGCTTCAATAGCTTCAGTAAATCTGCCTTCAAGAATATTGACACTCCCGGAATTTAAGTGCAACACGTCCCTTTTGTCCCGATTATTCAGAAATCTGATTCCCTCCTTCCAGCTCCAATTCTTCAGACATGCATACCTCACTGTTTACCTGTCCTTACTGTCGGGTGGCACAGGTAGGAATTAGGAGATTACTACACTTGCAGTCCTACCTATCAGCTTCCTTCCTTTGTAACTCCGTGTATTTTTTCAGCACCCTAAACACTGTGAGACCCCCACACACCTCTGGCAGGGTCTTGACTGTCTTCGTGACCCAACACACCCCTGAATTGATCCGGACACACCATGAGACCCCCACACCCCTAGTACGGTCCTGAGACACTGTGAGACCCCACACATCCTGACAGGGTCCTAAGACACTATTAGACCACACATACCTGGCTGGTTCCGAACACTCTTGCGACCACACAAACCCCCGGCAGGTTCCTGAGATCACACACATCCCTAGTAGGGTACTGAGTCAGTGTGAGATCCCACATACAACCGACAGCGTCCTGACACACTATGAGACACCACACACCCCTGGCAGGGTCCTGACATATTGTGATCCTGCACACTCCTGAAAGGCTCTGCAATCTCAGTGAATTCCTGTACACACTTGGCATGTTTCCGACATCCTTATATAAATCTGTTCTCATCTGTAGTTTAGCTGCAACTAACTGTCCCTACACCTCATCCAGACCATGTATTACATTGACATCTGCCTTCTCCTAATTCAGGTCCTCAATTCAGGGCATCGCCATTCCTTTCCATAACAGAGACACAATGCTCTCCACCGCCACTCCAAGCACTTGTCCAGATACATTATCTCCTGCCTAGTAGATACAGGTTATTCTAATAAAACTTATTGTAAGGCCGGCAATGGCAGGAAAACTAACATGATGGAATTGTTTGGTCTGAACTAGTTAGTTCAGCGGAAAGAGCTGTGGGTTAGGTAGTGGGATTTTGAGTGTTTATCAGCACATGGAAGTGTGATGTTAGAACCATAGAAACATAGAACATTACAGCACATTGGCCCTTCTTGGTTGTACCGAACCATTTCTCTGCCTAGTCCCACTGACCTGCACCTAGACCATCTCGCTTCATACCCCTCTCATCCATGTACCTGTCCAAGCTTTTCTTAAATGTTAAAAGTGAGCCCAAATTTACCACTTTAACTGGTAGCTCATTCCACACTCCTAACACTCTCTGTGTGAAGAAGCCCCCTCCCCATGTTCCCTTTAAACTTTTCCCCCTTCACTCTTAACCCATGTCCTCTGGTTTTATTCCCTAGCTTTCAGTGGAAAAAGCCCGCTTGCATTCACTCTATCTGTACCCATCATAATTTCATACACCTCTGTCAAATCTCCCTTCATTCGTCTACGCTCCAGGAAATAAAGTCCTAACCTATTGATCCTTTCTCTTTAACTCAGTTTCACACGTCCCAGCAACATCCTTGTAAACCTTCTCTGTATTCCTTCAACCTTAGTAATATCCTTCCTGTATTTTGCTGATCGTAACCGCACACAGTGCTCCAAGTTCGGCCTCACTAATGCCTTACACAACTTCACCATAACATTGCAACTCTTATACTCAATACTTTGATTTATAAAGTCCAACGTTCCAAAAGCTCTCTTTATGACCCAATCTACCTGAGACGACACTTTTAGTGAACTTTGTATCTGTATTCCCACATCTCTCTGTTCTACTGCACTACTCAGTGCCCGACCATTTACCTTGTATGTTCCACTATGATTTGTCCCTCCAAAGTGCCTTGCCTGACACTCGTCTGTATTAAACTCCAATTGCCGTTTCTCAGCCCATCTTTCTAGCTGGTCGAAATCCCACTGTAGGCTTCGAAAACCTTCCTCACTGTCCACTACACCTCCAATCTTTGTATCATCAGCAAAATTGCTGATCCAATTTACATTATCATATAGATCATTGATATAGATGATAAGTCACAATGGACCCAGTACTGATCCCTGTGGCATACCACTAGTCACAGGCCTCCACGCAGAGAAGCAATCCTCCTCTACCACATTCTGGCATCTCGCATTAAGCCAAGGTGTAATCCAATTTACTACCTCTCCATGTACTCCTACCGACTGAATCTTCCTAACTAACCTCCCATGCGGGACCTTGTCAAAGGCTTTACTGAAGCCCATGTAGACAACATCCACTGCCTTCCCTTCATCCACATTCCTTGTGAACTCCTCGAAAAACTCGAATAGATTTGGTAGGCATGACCTAACATGTTGAATCTCCCTTATAAGCTCCTGCCTATGCAAATACTCCTTCCAATAATTTACCTACTACCGACCGCAAATTTACCGGTTTATAATTTCCCGGTTTAATTTTAGAACCTTTTTTAAACAACGGAACAACATGAGCTATCCTCCAATCCACCGGCACATCACCCATAGATACTGACGTTTTTAAATATATCTGCCATGGCCCCAGCAATTTCAACAGGTAGATAGGTTCGTAAAAAGAGCTTTAGGCACATTGGCCTTTATAAATCAACGTATTAAGTATAAGAGTTGGAATGTTATGGTGAGGTTGTATAAGGCATCGGTGAGGCCGAATCTGCAGTATTGTGTGCAGTTTTGGTAGTAAAATTTGTTGATCTTATTTGATTGAGAGAGACGGAATTGGCAGCCCAATTTTCTAGAGTTCTGATATTTCAGATTTGAGGGCGAGGTTAAAGTGATTGGGGAGCATTATTTACTGATCTTGGAAATTTGGCAGCTGCACTGAGAGGAAATTCTGGCGAGTTCAAGCACTAAGGCAATATGGGGAGTGCTCAAGGTTAAGGCAGATGCGATCATCCCCAGTAGAGATACCAGCTGCAATATGGCCTCTTCATTAGTTCAGATATTACACACATTATTCCCAGAACACATCCCACCATCGGAGATGATTCCTGAAATACACTTGCAGTAAGGAAAGACGGGACAGAATATGCTGGGTCATCAGCAACACATGGAATGTTAAAATTACCTTCTGCAGTAAACTAGCTGCTATTGCATCTTTCCAGAATTTACCTGCATATCAAATCCTCTATCTCTACTGGGGATGATCGCATCTGTCTTAACCTTGAGCACTCCCCATATTGCCTGGGAGAGCCGTTGGGAGCAGTGAACACAAATTCTGTTGTAATATGGCTGTGAATACGGACAGGTCTGCAGCTAAATTGAGGAAGGCAGAGTTTAATGTGCCATCAGTCTGGCACTAAAACGTTATTGGCAGAGGTTCGCATTCCCGTGCTGTTCTATGTTCCATGCAGGTCCTGGAGCAGCTGAAAACCTGAACCACCTGCTAACGAAACTTCCCGGTCTCAGTTGCTTTCTGCAGCACCCGATTTGAAATCGCCGTGGTCTCCAAACTTGTATTTAAAGTCATAGACCATAGAAACACAGAAAAAATAGTAACATAGTAAAGCCAGAGCACAATACAAGCACTTCGACCCACACATTTGCGCGGAACATGCCCGCACCTTAGAAATTACTCGGCTTACCCATAGCTCTCCATCTTTCTAAGCTCCATGTACTATCTGAAAGTATTTTAAAGGACCCTATCGTATCAGCCTCCACCACCGTTGCCGGCAGCTCATTCCTTGCACTCACCACTCTCTGAGTAAAATAAAAACTTAACCCTGACATCTCCTCTGTACCGACTCCCCAGCACCTTCAACCTGTGTCCTTTTGTGGCAACCATTTCTGCCCTGGGGAAAAAGCCTCTGACTATCCACACGATCAATGCCTCTCATCATCTTACACACCTCTATCAGGTCACCTCTCATCCTCCGCTATCCAAATTGTGTAGTCGGCTCAACTATTTTCTGGAAGAACTCAGTGAGCTGATCAGCATCTGTGATGATGGGGGGGGGGATTGTTTGCTTTTTAATGTCAAAATGCTGACTGTCTCAATCTCCTGAAAAGACAATGACATTTTCTCCCCCCCCATCACATCCCACACAGTGGACATACTGATCAAAGACAGTACTTCTTGAATCAATGACGGGGAGAGGGGAGGGATAGCTGTGATTCCCGATCTGCTCCTTTGTTTGAATACCCACTACACTCTTCTCTATCTCCATACGCCACGTCAATACTGGACTTTCAAAGTTCTTCCACAGGAACAATGACATCTCTGGCATTAATGGGAGGATGTCCAGTACCGGACAGTTGGGGGTCAGTAAACTACCAGGGAAATACTCACCTTCACAGCACAGTTAATATGAAAATGTGATGATCTGGTTTTTATCTGGACTAAGTCACTCTGTCCAGTCGGCAGTCTGTTAATTGAATTTACTTTACTGCACGAACATCCATTGATGAATCCAATTAATGCAATAGCTTTGAGCTAACACTTATGTGCTTAAATACTGAGTTCTGAGTTGAGGCATCTAACAGTTTGTCCACTGTCTGTTCCCATGGAAGATGTTCAACAGAAACACAAGGAGACTCTGCGGGCACAAACTGAAACACTGAGAGTGAACACGATCCTGATGAGGGAGAAGGTGAAGGTTTTCCAGCTGGTTGATCGATACGCTGAGCTCACGGTCATTTCTACTGTTGGAAATCGGAGACTGGTGGAACATGAGCTGCTGGCAAGAGGCAGAGACCATGAGGACTGCACAGAAAAATTCCGGTTCGATCAGTTGTTCCAGAGCAGCTTTTCCAGGAGTAAATCAAAATCTGGGATTTCGGCAGCAGTAGCCGGAGTCGCTGGGATCGGGAAAACAACAATGGTACAAAAGATTGTTTATGACTGGGCCACAGGGAAAATATACAAACAATTCAAGTTCGTCTTCAGTTTTAAATTCCGGTATTTAAACTCTATCAACTGTCGAATAAACCTGAGGGAATTGATTCTTGATCAGTATCCTTACTTCCGGAATATCCTGAGGGAGGTCTTGAAGAACCCAGAGGGATTGCTGTTTATATTCGATGGTTTGGATGAATTCAATGACATAATTGGTTTTGCTGACTGTCAGAGAGATACAGATCCTCAGCACACATGCATAGATCCTGAATCCTGGTGTAAGGTGTCTGATATTGTGGTCGGTTTAATCCAGCACAGGCTGCTCCCAGGGTGTTCGGTGCTGGTGACAACACGCCCCACTACGTTACAATTATTGAAAAAGTCGGAGATAAATCTCTGTGCTGAAATCCTGGGATTTGTTGGTGAGGAACAGGAGAAATATTTCCACAGGCATTTTGAAGATCAGACGGTGGCAGAAGCTGTCTTCAAACACGTGAAGCAGAACGAGATCCTGTACACCATGAGCTACAACCCCTCCTACTGCTGGATCCTCGCTCTGGCACTGGGCCCCTTCTTCACACAAACAGTCAGGGACCCGCAACAAGTTCCCAAGACCATCACCCAACTGTACTCTTACTATATTTACAACATCCTGAGAAATCACGGCCGTGAGATTGAGAACCCCCGTGATGTGTTACTCAGGGTTGGTCAGATGGCCTTCAGAGGAGTGTTCGAGAGGAAAATTGTGTTTACAGATGGGGATTTGATCAACTACAAACTGCAGCCTTCCCAGTTCCTGTCCGGGTTCCTCATAGAGCTTTTGGAAAGAGAGGATTATGACCGGAGCGTGGTGTACACATTCCCACACCTCACCATCCAAGAGTTTGTAGCTGCAGTCGCACAATTCCTGAATCCACATCCCGGGGATATCTTGAAATTCCTCACTGAAGCCCACAACACGACAGATGGGCGGTTTGAGTTATTTCTCCGTTTTGTTGCTGGTCTCTCCTCCCCAATGACCGTTGCGGGCCTGGAGGAGTTTCTGGGTCCATTTCCTCATCAAACAACCTGCCGGGTTATTGACTGGGTGAAGGAGGAGGTTAAACGCCAGAGTGGAAACACATGGAGTGAAGCTGGTAAAAGGAGTTTCCTGAACACATTGCACTACCTGTTTGAGTCTCAGAATCGTGGACTGGCTCAGGCCGCACTGGGATCTGTGGAAACACTTTCATTCAGTGGAATGACACTGACCCCGATTGACTGCGCGGTCCTGTCTCAGGTCATCGGACTCTGTGATACAATAAAACACCTCGACCTGGGGAACTGCCACATTCAGTGTGAAGGAATACAGCGGCTGGGACCCGGGCTGCACAAGTGCCAGGATTTGAGGTAACTTGATTTATCTTTTACTCTGATCTGTGAAACTGTTCCATAGGGATTTGGGTAAAACTGTAGTAAATCAGATTGAGAAGAATTGTGACAAATGCCCAGGGTATCGGTCAGTAATTCCCCAAGGACGGGAGGGTTCTGTGGTTCCTTGTGAAGGGATGTTGGAGACTTCATCAGATCAGTGAACAACGGCCATTGGTTTAATGGGAGTAAATCACAGGAATGTCCGTGTTTCTCGCTGCCTGTGACACGTCCATTGACAATGTTCCTTCTCACTGTTACTGACACCCAGACCGATACTGACTGCAGCAGGTGGGTCAGAGATTCACACCACCTTCCAGGTGAGAGACAAGAGACCGTCATCACACTGTCCCAGTGAGAAAGAAAGAAATAACATTGTGAGATTTTCCACCCCTGCCCACAACCATAGGCGTATCACCTGTCCCGATTGTGGGCTTCATTGAAAACCCACACCGCCTGTGCCATGTCTTTAGGCCATCCCCTCGTCTGCCAGATTCTTTTTTTCCCATTGATATCCTCCTGTGGGACCGCTCATCCCCATCCCATTTTCTCATGGGGATCTCTCTGCTCCCCATTTCCCATACATTCTGTGCCATCTCTCCTTCTTCCTTCTACACCCCATTCCACTTCCTCCTGCAGATTCTTTCTGCCTATCCCTTTTTCTCAGGTGGGTCTCACTGACACTTTCCCATTCACAAATCTTCCTCACTGTGGCACTCTCTCCCACTTTTGACCCGGGCTCCTTCCACACCTTTTCACGTCTGGAACACTTTTCTATCATTCAGAGTATGAGACAGAATATGTGGAGTTTGCAGGGTCACATTGACTGACTAAATTACTGACATTCGGTGAATCCCCTTGAGCTGGGCAGTGACGGACATTGACAGTGATGGGAACTCTGATCAGTGATTTTCTGGAGGGTTTAATGTTTCCTGAAATATCCGAGTGAGAGAAATTCCCTCAGACCCACGGTTTGAATCACTTTGTTCATCATTTTTTCTGTTTGTGCTTAGCCTTGGTCACAATAAGCTGGGAGATTCAGGAGTGAAACTGGTGTCTGCGGCTCTGAAGAACCCGGGGTGTGAAATACAGAAACTACGGTAAGTACTGGACTGTGGGAGATAGTGTTTACAGTCACTGGGTGTCTGACACTGAACATTAATGTGATCAGTAATTGTGTCACTGATAAACATTGGGGATTTGTACCGTCTCCTGTTTCTCTGCGCCCACCCTCACTCTCTCTCATCTCCAAGTTGACCCGTGTCGGTCTCACAGATTCGGGTGCCGTGTATCTCGCCTCCGCTCTCAGTACAAACCGATCACTGGCAGAGCTGAACCTGAGTGATAATATATTGGGAGATTCAGGAGTGAAACTGGTGTCTGTGGCTCTGAAGAAGTGGAAGGGTAAAATACAGAAACTGGAGTAAGTACCATATTGTGGGAGATTGTGTTTACAGTCACTAGATGTCTGACACTGAACATTAATGTGATCAGAAACTGTGTTACTGATAAACACTGGGGATTTGTACCGTCTCCTGTGTACTTGCGCGTTACCCCCTGTCTTGTATTTGCAGGTTGATTGACGTCGGTCTCACAGATTCTGGTGCCGAGGACCTCGCCTCCGCTCTCAGTACAAACTCATCACTGACGGTACTGGATCTGAGTGATAATATACTGGGAGATTCAGGGGTGAAACTGGTGTCTGCGGCTCTGAGGAAGTCAGAGTGTAAAATACAGAAACTGTGGTAAGTACCAGACTGTGGGAGATTGTGTTTACAGTCACTGGCTATCTGACACTGAACATTAATGTGATCAGTAATTGTGTTACAGATAAACACTGGGGATTTGTACCGTCTCCTGTCTCTCTGTGTCCTTCACTCTCACTTTCTCTCATCTCCAGTTTGTGCCGTGTCTGTCTCACAAGCGCTGGTGTCGACCACCTTGTCTTCGCGTTCAGTACAAACCCATCACTGACGGGGCTGTACTTAAGTTACAATTTTCTCACAGACCAATCTGTGACTGCTCTTCGCCGCCTCATACAGACCCTCCCGAATCTGCAGCGGATCGAGTGAGTGTTTGTGTGAATGTTCAATTGATAAAATATTAGCGGATCCGCGGGTATTCTGGTGATAGTTGTCTGTGCGTGTCGTTGAAACATTAACCCCGGTCCCCTGTTACTGACACTATTGTGTAATCTGTTTATTTCATCTTTATTCTCCCACCCATCTGTTTCAGGCTGATTGTGAATAAGTTCAGTGAGACCGGGAGGAAGGAACTGAGTTCTTTGGATGAAACCAGACCCGGTCTGAGAGTATCCGTGTGAACATTCGCGCCCACGGAATTGGGACATTTTTTGCCGAATTTCCCCGTACTCCCTTTTAAGAGCTGCCTTCCCTATTTAATAACCAATGTTTCCAACGGACCACGCTCCAGCCGAGTGTCCTGTGACGTCACAAGAGGTCTGGCGTAATTACGTGTCCTGCCCAGCGGCGCTGCTATCTCCTGGTGACTGGTTTCGGGAGCTCCTCCAAGTGAAGCGCCAGGGACTTACACAGTCTGGGACCTCAGTGTTCCTGGGATGGATTATCCAGGGAGAGAATCCTTATGCTCACTTCGGGCTGAAAACGGTACATTCCACAGTGTAGCCGATATAATGATGTTAAATTGACAAATCCCTCGGCAGTGACCCTGGATCTGCAGCGATCTCGGACACCTCCGTGAAGTGTGATTTTATACTCATCGGTCCCCCGACCAGAATGACGGTGAGAAACGGGACTGATTATTCAACCGGTCACTCGTTGTCGCCGGTCAGTCAATTATGTGTGACTGACAGGGAGGTTGCAGCCCCTCTTTGAGTATCTGATGGGACTACTGCTTAGGTTCTGGCAGCATCTTAGCTCGGCGCTCCTCATATACGGACACCCAGTACACAACGGGGTGGGACCCTAGGAGGAGCTCCTGGTGCGCTTGCTCCTGTGCCTGGCAGTGATACTCATTTACCGATCTCGCAGTCAGAAAATGGAGGATTCTACCTGATCTGCCTGCTTGCCCCTCTTCCGACGATACGTTCGTGACCGGCTGTCTTTGGACAGGGAGTATCCGATCGCAATAGGTACATTGGGGGATCATCGGGAGCGGTGGCCCGCAGGCATCTGACTGTTTAATGGACGGTAGTAATCATATTTTAATCTGAGTGTACTCCCTGTCTTCTGTATACGTTGCGCAAATAAACTTTTATAGTTTTGTTTAAAAAAATAATGAGCAACATATATTCATGGAGGTCAGACGTTGTTGAATTTACATTTGCCACGATGCAATCATTAAACCGATGTAAATTCCTTTCTTGGTGTCGGTCTTGAGTTTTATTCGAGGAGAGAAACGGGTCTGAGGTTACTGCTGCTCCGCGGAACAGTGCAAAGAAACAGTGGTCCATAGTGCCTCAAACTGCAGGCTGAGGTAGGTCGGTCTCACAGTCTGGTGCCCAGGAACTCGGTCGCTGCCCAGATCCGCGCACCCTTCTCGCTCTCGCAGACAAAACGACAAAAGCCCATATATTGTATTAAATCTGACCTGCGTCCACAAAGGCCCCGAACAGGAGAGGCATGGACAATAGAGCAGCGGTGAAGCTCCCAACGCACCTTCCCATCACACACTCCCAGGGTCAAACTCTCTCTGCCTCTTGCCACAGCACAATCACGTGATCAAAACAATGTAAAGCTCTCTCCATACCGCCCATGACACTCTCCCGTGGTCAGACACAGAAAGACGTTTCGTACACACAGTCCCATCAGATAATCTTGGGATCTGACACAGACTGAAGCTGCCCACGCATCGTCCCATCACACGCACACAGGGACAGACACAAAGGGAGGCTCCCGCCAAACCTGCCTGTCATACAATCTCAGGGTCAGACACAGAGTCAGTATCGCTCAACAGCGACCGACCGCATACTCACGGGTTCATATAGAGACTGAAGGTCCATCCAGACCGTCCCATCACACCCTCCCGGAGTCAAACAGAGTACAGCTCCCTCCACACCGTCTCATCACACAATCCCAGGATCAGACAAAGACTGAACCTCCCTCCACACCATCCCATCACACAATCTCGGGGTGTACTCGCCTTTCACCGGTGGGTTACTCCAAGCGGAGACTGATGGGACGAGCCCCCGCTACGCGCTCGCTCTCTCTCTCTCTCTCTCTCTCTCTCTCTCTCTCTCTCTCTCTCTCTCTCTCTCTCTCTCTCTCTCTCTCTCTCTCTCTCTCTCTCTCTCTCTCTCTCTCTCTCTCTCTCTCTCTATCGTATTACGGCGGTTGGCACCCAGCTTAATGGTGCATTCCCGCCTCCTTCTGCTCCAGAGTATGCGATGGACTCACATTCTAAATCCCTTCACCCAATCGCACACATACACATACCCTAACCTACACTTTATCCTCCCCATCCTAGTACCCTATTTCTGTTTATCCATCATATCCTATAAAACAAAACCCTGTGAATTCCTGCACCCCAAATTCAGATTAATTCTCATCGTCTCTCTCTGTATCCCATACTTCCTGCAACTCAGAACTACATGCTCTACTGAATCCACTTCCTGACTTTCCTCACACCGTCCTGTCTGGTGTTTCCCTATCAATTTCAATGTTTGGTTTAGTGCACAGTGCCCCAACCTTAAACTGGTCCGCACAATTCCGCACAATTTCCTCTCTTCTGTATCTACTTCCTACCCTAGTACCTGCAACACTTTGTTGTATTTGATGTAAATGCCTCCCTTTCCCCTCCCTGTCCTATCTTTCTTGCCACATTTGGTTAATTTATTCACAGATTATACACTTAAATTCTGCTTTACTGATAATAATGTGCATTTCTATATTTTCTTTCTTTCTTGCCCTCTTTGCCAACTCATCCACCCTTTCATTGCACTTCACCCCTACATGAGCTGGAACCCATAGAAATTTTACCTGACCTCCCTGATTTGCAACTCTTGTGACTGACTGAAGGACTTCATGAAGTACATCTTGCTGGCTGTTTGAGTGAAAAGACCTTAAACTTGCTAGTACTGAAGATGAATCTGAGCATATCAACGCTTTGACTGGTTTAGTTTTCTCCACCCAACGCAACACAACCAACACTGCCAACATCTCCACTGTATACACCGCTAACTTATCAGATGTTCTTCTGCTGATTGCAATTGCTTTTGCTGGTATAGCCACCCCACACCCTGTCACTGCTGTCTCAGGTTCCTTGGCACCATCTGTATAGACCTGAGTATAATCACTATACTTTTTCATCACATGGCAGTTAAATGCAATTACCAAATCAGTTTTATACTTTCCTTTCCTTTTTAACTATAACACATGCCAGTCTACGTCAGGCCATACCAGCTTCCATGGAGCTACAACCTGATACATTACTGAAGGACTTATCCTTAGATCAAACACTCCACATGTTCTAGCAATATTACTCCCTACCCGACTAAACTTTTCCCTCTGAAACCTCCTATTTTCCCAGGACTCCTGCAACACTCCTTTAGCAGGGTGAGGAACATTTTGTCCCTGCAAATTAACCGAGTAGTTTGCCATCAATTCCATCCTTGCTAATTCCAAAGGCATTATTCCCATTTCTACCTGCAGGGCTGATACTGGTGCTGTTTTAAAAGTCCCACTGCACACTCTCAAGACCTGAGCCTGAATCACATCCAATTTCCTTATAAGAGACCGAGCTGCTGGTCCATATGCTACACTTCCATAATCCATCACAGATCTTACTAAAGCCACATATATTCTCTTTAATGCTGAACAACTTGCTCCCCATTCCCTACCAGTCAAACATCTCATCACGTTTATTACTTTTTTACCTTTCTCCTCAACTTTCCTGATATGGTCTGCCCGCGTTAATTGTGACTCAAATATAACTCCCAGAAATTTAAATGATCTAACCCTTTCTAATTCAATCCCATACATCCTTAACTTCTTCCCTACTTCAATTCTTCTCCTAGTGAAAAATACAGTTTGAGATTTTTCCACTGAAGATCTACATCCCCAATCATAACCCCACTCTACCACTTCATCAATTGCTCTTGTAATTTCCTGATTATATGCTCCGTGTTCCTTCCTGTTTTCCACAAGGCCCCATCATCCACAAACAGAGACCTACCTATATTCATTGGTACCTTTGTAAAGACATCATTGATCCCCCGCTACCCTCAATCCCCGAGCTATTTATATTCACAGTCAACCAGATGCTCATCAGGTGGTGGTGCTTGAGTGAAAGCCGAAATGAGGGACAGTCGAAGGGCCTGGAGTCTGGAGTCAACGGACCGGACCGTGAACAGGAATGCGGATTTCGGACAGGACCATGATAGAAATTTGATAGGGAGGAAGAAAAGTCTGATGTAGCAATATTTCAGTGGAGTGAGGGAAATTACAGTGGTATGAGAGAGGAAATAAATTGGAAAGAGCTTCTGGCAGGGATGCCACCAGAGCAGCAATGGCGTGCGATTCTGTGAAAAATGAAGGAGGTGCAAGACACGTGTATTCCAAAGGAAAAGAAATCCTCAAATGGAAAAATAGTATAACCACAGCTGACAAGGGAAATCAAATCTTTTGTAAAATCAAAAGAGAGGGTATATAACGAAGCAAAAATTAGTGGGAAGGTAAAGGATTGCGAAGTGTTTATTTTCAACCTACAGAGAACAACTAAAATCATTAGAAGGGAAAAGATGAAATACGAAAGCAAGCTAGGAAATAATATCAAAGAGGATAGTAAATCTTCTTTTCTAAGATGTTTAAAATAAAAGATAAATAAGAGTTGGTTTGGCAGCGCTAGAAAATGAAGCAGGAGAAAAATAACGGGCTCAAGCTGATAGCTGATGAACTAAGTGAGTATGTTGCATCAGTCTTTACCGTGGGAGACACTAGCAGTGGGTCTGATATTCTAGTGTGTGAAGGAAGAGAAGTGGGTGCAGTTACTACTACAGGAGAGAAGGTGCTCAAAAGGCTAGAAGATCTAATGGTGCAATAGTCACCAGGAGCAGATAAATTACACACTAGAGTTCTGAAAGAGGTAGTACTAGAGATTGTGGTGGCATTAAAGATAATCTTTCAGAAATCATTGGACTCTGGCATGGTGCCTGGTAAAATATCACTCGACTCTAAGAAAAGAGGAAACCAGCAGAAAGGTAATTATGCAAAATGCTGGTGGAACATGGCAGGCCTGACGAAGGGTCTCGGCCCGAAACGTCGACAGCGCTTCTCCCTATAGATGCTGCCTGGCCTGCCGTGTTCCACCAGCATTTTGTGTGTGTTGTTTGAATTTCTAGCATCTGCAGATTTCCTCGTGTTTACTCTTTAGAAAGGAAATTATAGACGATTATAGAAATTATAGAAGATGTTAAATTCAATTGTTAAGTTAGAGGTGATGGAGTACTTTGTGACGCAGGACAAGATAGTAGAAAGGTAGCATGGTTTCCTTCAGGGACAATCCTGCCTAACGATCCTGTTGAAATTCTTTGTGGAGATTACAAGTAGGGTAGATAAAGGGGGCGTGGTAGCTGTTGTATATTAAGGCTTTCAGAAGGCCTTTGCCAAGGTGCCACACAGAAGACTGTTTATCACATTAGAAGCCCATGATATTATAGGAACATTACTAACATGGTTAGAGCATTTGTGATTGGTAGGAGGCACCTATGTGCATAACAGGATCCTTTTTCTGGTTGGCTATCGGTGCCTTGTGGTATTCCGCAGGGGTCATTGTTGGGACCAGTTCTTTTTAAACTGTATATAAATGATTCAGATGACGAAACTGATGGCTTTGTTGACAAGTTTGTAAATAATACAAAGATAGGTGGAGGGGCAGGTATTGTTCAGGAAACAGGTAGGATGCAGAAGGACGTAGACAGATCAGCAGAATGGGCAAGCAAGTGGAAAATAAAATACAATGTTGGGAAATGCATGGTCATGCACTTTGCTAGTAGGCATAAATGTGCAGACTATTTTCTAAACGGGGAGAAATCCCAAAAATCTGAGATGCAATGGGATTTCGGAGTCATAGAAGCATAGAAACATAGAAAAGCTATACCACAATACAGGCCCCTGTGCCGAACATGTCCCTACCTTAGAGCTACCCACGCTTTACCTATAGCTCTCTATTTTTCTAAGCTTCATGTAGCCATCCAGAAACCTCTTTAAAGACCCTATCGTTTCCGCCTCCACCACCGCCGCCGGCAATCCATTCGAAGCACTCACCGTTCTCTGCGTAATAAACTTACTCCTGGCATTCCCTTTGTACATATGGCGCACACAATAGACACACCGGCAGATTCGCAGATGAACCTTTACATCACCTAGATAGACTCTTTAGGGCCCGGACTGGAGTTGAGGGAGCTGGTGAATGGCCAGAGTAACATTTTGTCCTCTTACAGCAGTAGGCTCCGGGATGGAGATTTCTGGGAAGGAACAAATGGACAAGGGTAACACGGAGGGAGAGATCCATGCCGAAAGCGGAGAGAGGAAGTAAGTATATCTTTGGTTTTAGGGTCCATTTGGAGATGCTGGATGTTGTGGAAGACGACGTACTAATACAGAGATGCACTGGGTGGTAAGTAAAGACTAAAGGAACTATATCACTGTTAATAAGGAGGTAATACATGGTGAACAGGGATGTTTCGGAAACGATGGAGAAACGTGATAGGGCAGCATCAATGGTGGCGGAAGGGAAGACCCGCTTTTTGATGAAGGAGGGATTCTCTGAATGACTGGACAGAAAGGCTACATCTTGGGAACAAATATAGAGGAGACGTTGGATCTGAGGAAAGGGAATAGCATTTTTACAGGAGACACGTTGGGACC